>NW_019268524.1:3583644-3647169 GCF_002738365.1 Cucurbita moschata
TTTTTTTTTTTTTTTTTTTTTAGAAAAAAGAAAGTCTAAAAAGGTAAAAAGAGTGGGACACGTCATCATGTAGCATTAGCTGGACAAAGCTGTTTCCAATTTCTTGTCATTTCTCCCAAAATGATTCTTATTCTCATCAATTTTAGCATTACCTTAATTTAAAAAATAAATAAAATTAAAGAAATAAATCGAAATTTTAAAATAATAAAAATAAATTATAATTATAATATTTGAAATTATAGGACCAAAATTCATAATTTAACCGGATAAGTATTATAGTTAGACGACCAAATAAGAATATATATTTTATATGGGTTGAAAATATATTTATATTAAACGAGACGAGGACGGGGATATAATCCCGCCTCCGGCCCCATTTCTTACATTCACCCTCGAAACGACGAATTCCCTTCCAATTCAGGACAGATTGCCACGTGTAAAATGAACGTCTTTGAGCCAAAGCTCAACTAATTAGTGACGAGAGAGATGAAAAATTAAACAAAAGGTGCACGTGCATTTACTGTGACCATGCTCACCTGGCATTATCGTAAATAATACCAAATCCATGCCCATTTGGTCTAGTGTTCCTCACGCGGAAGAGAGGCCCCCGCTTGGTTTGAAATTAATTATTAAAATCCCTTTTTATTTATTAAAAAAAAAAGGTAAATGATAAAAGAAAAAAAAACATTTATTTTAAAAATATTTAATATTACATTTAAAGTTGCAAAAATATTCTTAAATTATAAATTATAAGATTAAAAATAATATTTATAACCCAATATTTTTTATTAGATTAAAAATAATATTGTGATATTATATTTGTATTTAAAAAGAGTTCAAATTAATCTCTATTGTCAATTATTTATTTATTTATTAGTTTTAAAAACACGTTCACATTCTATTTTTTTACATAAAAAAATATTATTATTATTTGAAAAAAATTTAAATAAAAATTATGTAAACTAATTTTAAAATTAATTAAAAAGAGAATAAAACTAAAATCATAGCTTAACCATTTTATAATTTAGCCCAAAAAGGAAAATCGATGCTGCCACGTGTCATAATATCATTCGTCTGCGGCTTCTATATATATATATATAACCTTCGCACCACCCAATCAGCATCCCTATTCCTCGATAGGGTTTCACAAGCCTTAAATGCTCAACAATTTCTCTTTTTTCTTCTCTCTCGGTGGTGATTGTTCTTCATTTCTCTTTCTCTATGCCCTTTTCTGGTTGGGTCATCGGCGGTCTCTAATTCGCTTGGTGCAGGTCGGGAACTGCTTCGCTTCTTGATTTTGTGCTCTTAAATTTCCTCTGCTGTAAGAGGAAATAATCGCGCGAATTGGATCCCGCCTTGCATCAACTGAATCCGAGACCGCGATGAAGATTGCATGGATCTTGCTTCTTTTTCCGGATGCAGATTCTTCCAGGTTTGGATGTTTTCGTTCTTGTAATTTACTATTTTAAGATCTGGAAGAATCGCTCATAGGAGCTAGTTCGTTATCGAAGCTCGAAGGTTTGAATTCGCTTGAGCGGTCTGGATTTTATTGATCTTTGCGCGTGATGTTGTTTGTGTTAATGCGTATTTAGAATAGTTAATTGATTTGTACGAGTATACTTGATTACCTCGTTGAAGGTTTCTGTGTGTTTTTTACTGTTGATTTGGCGGAATCTGTTTATGTTATAGCTTGATGATGTCTCTGTTCGGACTTCGGTGACGGTTCTTCTCGCCTTCTTTGATTTGAAAATTAAATGGTAATGGAAGGAACTAAAAGTGCTTTTTGTCAATGTGAACAAATCATGGTTTGTGCAGTGCGATTACTGTGGTCCACGTTTGCGTCATTGGCTTCCTTGATTATTCTGTTATGCAATTGTTCTATGGATTCACAATGCGTTTCGAGTAAAATTCCATTAACAATGAATCACTTTTGTTGTTTCTCGTTTTACTACTTATATTTATATTTTTTTAATTTCTGTACTCCCTCCTGTTGCTTTTAGCATCTTCTTTATAGAAGTACTTCGCAGTCTGGCACCACACCGTCGTCGAATCTTTTAGTGCTCTTTTCCGACCGAGCTCAGAGGGTACTTTTTATTCTCTATATGTAGTAACTTTTTTTTTTGGGCATCTTTCTCAAGATGCTTATCCACTATTATTCTAATTGCAAAGTTCGTAGTTACCCGTTACTCCCTTTGATGGCCATTTTAGTAAACCGTCGAGGCCATTTTCTTTTCAGAATACTTGGCTTGGAATCTATCTGTTGATTGCACAGAGTCCTAATTTCTGTTTACGCTTTTTATTCATCTTTTTCTTAGTCGTTGTTAACCTGTTTGCTCATCTTGGGAAGAGTAATTCATTATAACTCGATTGTTATATGGAAAATATAAATTCTTTTTTTTTCCTTTTCACCAATGAACGGGTTTGCTTGAATTTTGTAGATCTTGTTTTTTCCGTCGGATTTTGTGCACAATCCTCCCCTTGCATTTAGTATTGTAAGCTTTTCTAACAACCTTCTGAACTCGACAATAGGAAATGGTGGAAACTAACCAAGGTAAGTCAGCTTTTTTCCTCTGTTTACGGCATGTGAAGTTGTTATATTTGTTAACAAATTCTGTTCATTTCTTGGAAGGTTTTGGGTAATAATGGAACCAAATGGCTCTCTGTTGCAAAAGCTGTTATTTTGATTATGCTGTGGAATGCCACCCATGCCTCCTGTGTATATATATATATATAATAATATTGTTACTACTTACACGCCTTTGGTCGGTCTTATTTCAGAAGTAAATATTAGAAAATAGCTGTAATGACATATATAGATGAAAAGGAAATCTTATTAAAGTTTTGTTCTGTTTCCTCGAACCTATTAAAAGCTTAGTAAGAACTGTTTGTTTTTCTTTACTTCATGTGAAAACAAACCTGAGTTGTTGAATTATTTTTTCGTATTTCTTGAAATTTGGCTACGAACCCTTTTCTGGAAGAAAACAAAAAACGAAATAATTGGAGATATTCTCTTCTACAGTAGCCAACTATTGCACGAGCACACACGGTGTGGCTTGATCGAACACAGGACCATGGGTGTAGGCCTGGGCTTGGGCCCTTGGACGAGCTTTGTACAGATTGGAAGATGGGCCATGGCTCTTCGACGAGGTATGTACAGTTTGAATGCCACTGGTAAGGGATGTTTCATTGGTTTAGTTTGGTTGCTTTTATTTTATTTTTATGAAATATTTGAAACCAATCCCTTGATACATTATAATTGAACTAAACCAGTTTGGTTCAACATTAGAAAGCCAAACAGAATCAAACCAGTGGCGAATTAAACCACTTTAATCGTATTCAATTCTTTTTTCTAATGACGTTAGCCTTGCTTGATTCCTTTTGGACATAAATTTAGTTTGGAGATCAATATCTTTGTTCATGTAGGCCCTCTTTTTTTCCATACTCTTTCAGGGTCGATCAAATTTAAGATGAGTATTAATGCTTTTGTGTTTTGTTCGTATGGTTTAGGGACTAAAGTATTAGTATCTTACTTTAGTTGCACTCTTTTTTGTTTCATGCTTTATGACCACACTTATTAAAAAAAAAGAAACTATATTTGAACCTAACTATTAGTAACTTGATTATTTCGAGATAGAAATAACGCTCGTATGGAGCTGCCATCTACACCATAATATATGAAGTTTTTTGAAAAAACTTGCTAGGGAAGGAAACCATCCCTTGACAAAACTTTGTATTGTTTTGTTAATTTATTGCTTGGTGGCAGAAGAAAATTGGCTTAATCAGAACTGATATGTCGATTTAGATTTAACATATCAGGTCAAGGTCTCGCAGAAGGAGGCGAAGGTGAGAATTATGTTCTCTATCCCTATCTCGACCTCTCTATATATATTCTCACTTCTCTATTATTTTTTATAATATTTTTGTTTTTTTTCCCCTGAAAAAATATAGATAAATAGAAGAATATGGAAGGCATGTGGAGGAAAAAGTGGAAATGGGCAGCCCACTTTGTTTTGTTTTGTTTTGTAGCATTAAAACAAATGGGTAATGAATGAATGAATGAAAATGAAAAGCTTCTAAAAGCCAAGTCCTTTGATCATTCATCTTCACAATGCCATTGCCTTTTCTTCAACCATTTCCTTTTCTTTTCTTCTTCCTTGTGTTTGTTTTCTTTGGTGAGAGGCCCTCAATCGGAATTAGATGTACGTGAATCGCTATTAAAACGTTAACATTATCAAGCTAGAATCAGTGGTGTTTGTGGGTTCGATGTAAAATTTTAGCTAAATTAATAAAATTACTCACGTTGTATTTTGTTTCAAAAATGCACTTTTAAAAAGTTTCAATAGTACTCTTAAACTAAACAAAAAAAACTTTAAATACTCCTACCATTAGTTTTAGACGAAATCGATAATATTTTGTTTAAAAAATATCTTAAAAGTTTAAAAACTTTAAATACTCTTACGATTAGTTTTAGATGAAATCTGATAATATTTTGTTTAAAAAATATCTTAAAATATAATAACTTTCACTAATATTTTTTGGCTTTTAAAAAAAATTTAAATGTTTAAACACATATTTTAAAGTATAAGGACCAAAGTTGAGTTAATCTAAAATTCAATGACCAATACAATAATTAAACTTTATTGTTGTTGTTATTATTATTATTATTATTTGTATATTTTTAGATGCATTATAAAAAAAATTAAATAAATAAATTTGTGATTACATTATTAATTAAATCAATTAATAAATGAAACATTCCATCAATGGAAGGCAATAAATACATTACTTAATAAGCCTTGTTTAGACTTCTTATGATTGGTGATAGTCATTTTACCGTTCATTAATTTCATTCCAGTTTTTATTTTTAAAATTTAAAATTTTTTAAACTTTAATTTTCTTTATTCTTTTAATTCAAATTTCTAATAGGAATCAATGGCTTGTTTCGTAATTTCACAATCTCATATCAAAAATAAATTTATTTCAGTTAGAACATCACATCTCCTTTAATTTGTATATCCCAAATTCATAATTAATTTGGAATCTCTTCTCCGTCCGTGTTTTATCTAATAATTAAATTATCAGTAATTTAGTTAATAAATTTTATTTAAGGAGATTTTTTAAATTTAAAAAGTTTAAAGAGTATTAATAAAAATTTTAAAAAATTAAGAGTGTTTTTGAAATTTTGAAAATTTTAAGAATATTATTGAAAATTTTAAAATAATTTATTTTTATAAAGTATTAATTTATAAATATTTATTTTTTTTTTAAGAAATAAAAGGAATAAGAAACTGCCAAAAAAATTCCAATAAGCGGGCTCGGGGCGCGTAAATTATTTTTGCGGGCCCCACTTTAAATCCAACTAGACTTCCAAGTGCCACATACAAAGCGCGTGAATTACAAACGCGTAGCCCCACTTTGATTTGCCTCAATGGACGGCCAAGATGCAGTTTTGGCGCGTGACCTCACGTGCCTAAAACCGTACGTAACGTTCACGTCCATTCCACGCAGTTCCTTTCTCTCTCTAAATAGTCACCCTTCTTCATCCTCTCCTTCTTAACCCTCTCTGGTCTAAAACTCATCCGCCATTTTCACTGTTCCGAAGCTCTGTAATGGCAGTGCATTTCTTCGCTCAGGGCTCCGAGGAGCTTCTGGTGTCGTGGCTTTTGAGGTTGAGTTTGTAGTGATGTTCTGCTTCAGCTCCGCCGTGAAACGCCGCTGTGAAATCGGCCTTTCGGATTCAGGTTGCTTGGTTTCACTTTTGCATTTTATCTAAATTGCGCTAGATCCTAGAGATGGTTGATTCGAGGATTTTTATCTCTGGTTTATCGCTTCTGTTTTCTGTAAAACTTCACGATTCACTAGGATTGTTTTGTTTTTTGTTTTCTACACTGCCTTGTTTGCGTGTCGCATTGTTCATGAATAGTTTGTCATCAGCTACAGCAATCGGAGAGATATTGGTGAGGAAATGATGTTTGTGGTTTGTTTGAAGTTCTACGGTACTGTGAGTGTATTGAAGTTCGTGATCTTTCTCGGCGCCCAAGCTTTGTGTGCGTGCCTTTTCCGGTTTAGCTCCTTAAGTTTCCTAAATGCAACTTTCGAGAACTGGTTTTTCAATTGTTTTTCTTTGAATCATGATGTTAAAGTCCATTTTCTACCAGTTTCTCTGGACCCAAAAGATTCATATAATCCTTTCCCCCCTTTTCCCTTTATCTTTCTTTTACTTTTTCATTCTATTGACTTTTTCGTTTTCCTGTTCTTATTATTTTAAAAGCAAATCAAATGCTAATCATGCTTTATATAGCTGAAACACCAACGGAAGTTTAATGCAGGTTTGATTGAATTAAAGCTTCTACGCTATTCTTCGTATATACATTTTTTCTTCAAAACGGTCATCTCGTTTCATGATTTCATCAAATTACTCTATCTGAAAGGACTAATTCTTGATATATAATCATGTAGTGGGCGCGTGTTCGTCGATCTGTTTGTTACGTTGTTTGCTGCAAGCCTCAAGTGATACTGATAGATTGTAATTTCCATAACCCAAAGTTGGCAAAGAAGATAACAAGATGATGTCGATGCGGAGAACACTGGCTTGCTGCACAAGGGACCGAGGGATCAGCCTGGACATGGACGAACAAGAGAGTAAGCCTTTAGCTCTCCTTTACTCTTTTGCGCACCAGTACCATTTGGCTTTAAAAGCATCGAAATCAATCTTTATTGCTACTTTTGGCCTAAGCTAGATTATAGTATCACGTTAAAAAGCTTCTCAAGTAACTTTATTCTTGATTGATACAAATCTCACTGTTATATGATTCAAAAAGTTAGTACCATGGTTTTGAATTTGAAAAATTAGGAATAAATCCGCATATCACTGTGGCATTTTTTTTATTCAATCATGGTTTGACCAGCTATATCAGTTTGAAATATGCTCACTGTGTCCACATGATACGGAGGACTTTTTTTATTCAAATTTATTTATTGCAAAGAAAGGCTATGGGCGAATTTGAAAAGAAATGGGGCGATGGTAGGCCAGGTGGAGGGTAAAGAACGTGTTTGTTAGGGTTTGGTAAAGAAATTAAGAGGGCTCGAGGGAAACGATGGGTCCAGGGGGTTGGATCATGTGAAAAGGGTTAGTGGGTGTGGTAGGCAGATATTACTACCGAGTGTTCCCGTCTCTTATTAGCCCTACCAGACCCATTGGTTTGCCCCGTGCAAATTCTGGTGCCTTCATTTATGATTCTGAACGCAGTATTTATTGTACTGGAGGACATCAAAACCCGTAAATGTGCTGGGTTTCTGGTTCTGTGCATAGAATGTTGGGAGGCTGTTTTTTTTTTTCTTTTTTTCCTTTTGATTTGATTTTTTCTAGATTAACCTTCAACCTTTGAAAAAAATGTCTTATTAAACTAAATTTGAATTAGCCTCTTGATTTGAACCTCAACATTTATCATTTGTTCAAATATATTCTTTTTTTTTTTCAAAAGTTGCAATATTATTTTTTTGGATCTTTTAAGTAAACATTTCAAAACCACAATTGTAATAGAAATTGATTAGAATGTTGGACGGAAAATCGACGTGGCGATTGTCTAAAACTGAGTGACAGTGACTAAGATGCTTGTCTAGATTAAATTTTCAAAAGCATCAACTTTCCATTCTATATTGTAAAAGTCTTCCTACTCCAAGGTTAGTTTTGAAACATTTATGGTATGGAAGGTTGAAGGACAATATTGCAAAGTTTTAAATAATAAGAGTATTTTTGAAAATGGACAAAGTTCAATGGTATTTTTGAGGTATTGGACATTCATTAGCTTGGACGGGTTTTAGATACTTATTGGATTGACATGAGATTTAGAGCGTCAATAAGCGTCTGGTTCATTGTTTTTTAAATTTCGTACATGTTTAGAAAATGTGAGAGATATGATAGGGTATTCTCAGGGCATCTATGGGACATTTTAGCGTGGTACAAGCTGAAAAAGAACTGATAGTTCATTATTTATTCTTAATTGTACTTTTTTCTTTTCAGAAAATTGTCGAGCCTTTTCTATTAGTCTCCTATTTTTTCTTTTTCTTAAAAGAATGTTTTTGTTTTCGAATCCATGGTTCTTTTGAGCATTTATTACATATAAATCGTGCTAAAAGATTTAAATCTTTTAGTTCTGCTATAGATTCTAAGTGACCCCCTCCAGGCTCTGTTACAAATATAATAAACATTGTTCCATGTGACTTTGTTGGTGCCAAGCACATGGGTGATGTGTCCGGGCGAGAACTCCGTGACTTCAGATTTCCTGGGTTTCCAATTTAATCAGCTTTCAACGGATGCCCTCAAATCTCGGCCTAGATTATAATTTGAATAGAATATATTATTTATTAAACAGCGTTGCGTTTGGGACTAAATCTTTTTGGAAATTTCATTGCCTTACTCAAGGGACATGTTGAAGCGGGTGGTACATTTCCAAAGTAATTTAGTAAATATAGCTCAGGTAGACAAAGAAAATAGAAGTGGGGACATGATACAGTTGAGAAAAGTCTGGCTGTACGACTAGTGGATCTTGGGCAATTGATTTAAAATTTTACGGATCATTGAGCTTCCAACATGCCAGACGAAAAGGACAAATTCATCCCACTAATTTCCGTTGCTTTCATCATCCTCTCCCCATATTTTGGTTTTGTTTTTATTTTTGGGTGAATACCATCCAAACATATACCTTCAGGCAAATATCCAAATTGCCAGAAAAGACAAGACTGACTTTGTGTTGTGCTTCAGCCAGTTGGCTCTGGAGGAGTTCTGGATGTCTTCTTCTTTCTTGGAAGCAGTATGCTAGTATTTATCTGATTTTGGTCCAAACAACAATAATTGCAGAAGTTTCTGCTTTCGTTTGGGCTGTCTATTTTCAGATACAAGTGAACCCCATCGCGATCGATATAAACAGTTAAACTTTGTCAATCATGTTTGTTCTTTAGCTTGTGTAAATGGTATGAAATAATTGCAAGCAATTATAACTCCAAATTATTTAAAAAAGAATAGCCTTTTGCATTTTCATGTGCTTGTTGTACGTGTACCTGTTCAACAAATAGTTAAAAAAATTTGGATAATGACGAGCACAAGCAATTAAAATCATACTGCTTTGATGTTTAAGATCAAGTGCCTTTATCTTTTATCTTTTTAATAAATTACTCGATTTCTTGTTTGCTTAAACGTAAGCCAACCTAAAGTTATCATTAACGAATAATTTTTCCGTGGAATTCAGGGATTGTGACTTTTAATGGTCTTGAGAGTTGCGTTTTAAACAATCAAGCCTACGAAAATGAAAGCAGATCAAGCAGAGCAGACGAATGTACAACTGACTCATTGGAGGATCATGATTCAAGCTGTTCTTCAAGCAAGGATGCTTGTGGTTCTTCCTCCTCAAAATGGTTAGCAATGCATAGGGACGAGCAGGACTTGGATGAATGGGAACTACCAGAAAGCCCTCAACATTTTTACATGAAAGAGAAACCTGATTACACTGTTCAGGTTTCAGACGTGGAAGCAATGAAAGAAAAGTTCACAAAACTATTGCTTGGTGAAGATGTCACAGGAGGGCAGAAAGGGCTGAGCTCTGCCTTGTCTTTGTCTAATGCCATTACAAATCTAGCGGGTGAACATTACATTACATTTCTTATTCATTTCATTGTGCCCTTTTGTTTAAATACCTCAATACTTATCATTCATTTCCCAGTTCTTATTCATTTCAATGTGCCCTTTTGCAGCCTCCGTTTTTGGAGAATTATGGAAATTAGAACCTCTTCCTGAGGAGAAAAAGAGTAAATGGAAAAGGGAAATGGACTGGTTGCTCTCTCCTACCCACTATATGGTGGAATTGGTTCCCGCTAAGCAAAATGGTACGAGCGGTAGAGTGATGGAGGTTAGTAGTGATTTAGTTGCAATCAGAACACTGAAACATGTTTTTTAATCTCTCATATTGACGAGATTTTGTGCACAAATTTTCCGCAGATAATGACTCCAAAGGTTCGGGGAGACGTCCACATGAATCTTCCTGCTCTCCAGAAGTTAGACTCCATGTTAATTGTAGGGGTTTTTATTAACATCCATTCTTGCTACTTTTCCCCCTCTCTTATTGCTAAAACTATAGCTCAATTCCCTGAACTATATCTTTATTACAGGGTACACTGGATTCAATGGTGAAGACCGAGTTTTGGTATACAGAAGTAGGTAGCAGGGCTGAAGGAAAAAGCAAGAGTATGGGCCAAAGCACGAGGTGGTGGCTTCCAATACCGCAAGTACCATCCATTGGGCTATCTGAGAATGAGAGGAAGAAATTGCTCTACCATGGCCGGGTTGTACATCAAGTATTCAAAGCTGCCAAATCCATCAATGAAAGTGTTCTTCGTGAAATGCCCGTACCAACTGTCATAAGAGAGGCAGTCCGAGCTGTGAGCATTCTCTATTCTCTTATACAATGCAAATATATTTGCTAATAACCGTGAATAAGTTTTTATCCATAATTTTTATTATGGGCTTTCAGATGAGTTTGTGTCTGGCCGTATGTATAGATTTTCATAATTGATGATTTTTTTTTGCCCAACTTGAGAACACAACGGCTAAGACACTGTAGTCAAGAGTGACCCAAGTGTCGAACAGAGGGTATACTTTGTTCAAGGGCTCTAAAGAAAGAGTCAAGCCTTGACTAAGGCGAGGCTGTTTGAGTGCTGCATAGGTCTCAGGGAGGCTCTATGGTGTACTTTGTTCGAGGGGAGGATTGTTGGGAAAGGAGTCCCACGTTGGCTAATTAAGGGGTAGATCATGGGTTTCCATTGGTACGAGGCCTTTTGGGGAAACCAAAAGTAAAGCCAAAGAGCTTATGCTCAAAGTGGACAATATCATACCATTGTAGGTTCTCTTATAGCTTAAAGTTTCGAATCTCGACTCCTGCATGTGCAGCTTTGTATTCTATAAAAGTGATGCTTTTCTTATGTGAATTTGTCTTTTAACTACTTTTGGTTACCATGAATTTTTCAGTCTGGAAAAGCAACCCTCAGTGAAGAACTATATAAGATTTTGACATCAGAATCTGGGCCAGCTGAGAACATGTTGAATCAGCTTCATCTGAAATCTGACCACGGAGCTCTTGAGGCCATAAACCGCTTGGAAGCTGCAATATTCTCCTTGAAAGAGAAATACACTGAACAAAATGGCAATAAATCTCCAGTTCGAACTGCTTGGCCTTTTGTCAAGGACCCAATGGCTGAGAAGGATAAGTTGAAATTACTCTCTGATCGAGCAGAGCTTCTCCTACAGCTACTCAAATCCAAATATCCAAATCATCCCCAAACGTTTCTTGATGTTTCAAAAATCCAAGATGGGAAGGTACTTGTCTCAGTTCTTTTCGCATTCATTACTTGTCGTCGAGTTAATCGGTCGAACTCGTGTGATTATGTTTTACTCTGTCTCCTTGCCTTTGCTTCCTGTCTAAATAAAAATGTGGTTCTCATTCTTTTTTCTTATTTAGCTTAGTAGTTTGTAACATTGAGATCTTTGTCGATATCGTAGTTTCATATACAATAATAAGTCGTTATAACCTGAAAGTGTAGCTATAACAGTACAAGCCCACCGCTAGCAAATATTGTCCTCTTTGGGCTTCCCCTCGAGGTTTTAAAACGCGTCTATTAGGAAGAGGTTTTCACACTCTTGTAAAAAATGTTTCATTCCCCTCTCCAACCGACCGATGTGGGATCTCACAATCCACCCCCTTAGGGGCCGGCCTAGCGTCCTCGCTGACACACCATCCAGTGTCTAGCTTTAATACCATTTGTAATAGCCCAAACCCACTACTAGCAAATATTGTCTGCTTTGGCCTGTTACATATCGCTATCAGCCTCACTGTTTTAAAACACGTCTATTAGGGAGAAGTTTCTACACGCTTATAAGGAGTGCTTTATTTCTCTCTCCAACTGAGGTGAGATCTCACAATAGCTCTCCAATTTGGAGGAAAAGAGCGAAAACATAAAAATGTGGATTGAACTCTTTGAGCAGAACCATTTCCCTTATGGTAACAAAACTGCATTCTGTTAGGAATCATGGATCTCCACAATGGTATGATATTGTCTACTTTGAGCATAAGCTCTCATTGTTTTGCTTTGAGCTTTTAAGCTCTCATTGTTTCGTGTAACTTTCCAATCTTGATAAACAATGCTAGAGTTGGGAGTTCTGTTCTTGTTGGCATACTAAAATCAGAAATCATATTAGTTTCTCTTTGATCTGATAGGATGTTGGACATTTGATCCTCGAAGCGTATTCTCGGGTGCTCGGAAACTTGGCATACAGCATACTAACCAGAATTGTAGATGTTCTGCAAGAGGATGCTCTGTGCAACCCCAATTCGCCTACACCAACATGTTGTTTTCCAGGAATGAATCTGTCGAACTTTCGTAATGATCAAATGGCCACTCTCCATGCATGGCAGCCACTCATCGATCGCTCGAAACAGTCCGAATATGGCATTCTCAGCCAGAAAAGTTAAAAGGAAACTCTCCGACCGCAACTCCGAGCAGAAACCGAGCAGGACGCATTGGCAAAGAGGTTTGTAGTATAGTGTTTCTTCTGGAAACAAGTAAGCATAGGCTTCTGAAGCAAATTGGCAGTTGCATTTTGTTGTTGTATATGAAGCCACCAAATATCCAGTGATTGAAATCAAATTTTTTGAACTTATTGTATATTGACATTTGTTAGTAAAGTTTAAAAAGCACAGCATATTTATAGTTTCTATCCCTAATATATCTATATGCACATTTTCTCTTAACTGCATTTAACTAACATGTATCAGAGTAACAAATTTGACTCGTAACGTAACACGTTTTGGGATGAATTATCTTGTGATCATAACTAGTAATTAGCATAACGTCTCGATCTAGAGATTAGATATTCAAATATGGACACTTCATAAAATTATCCCGAACTCTATTATGCTGAAGTGAGCATAATTGTTGATTGATATATTTTGTGTATTAATAAAGGTAGAGATGTCCATGACGCAGGGTGGAGACGGAGAAGCCTTCCCATCCACATCCCAGCAAATTTTTCCATTTATTTTTACTGGGATCGGGGCGAGGATACCACATATAATTTTTACTTATTTACTATTCTCTTTTGAAAAACGGTTATTTTAAAGTGAACGGGTCCATATATTTACTCATTTACTATTCTCTTTTAAAAAAGTGGTTATTTTAAAGTGAACAGGTTTATATAATTTTGTATTAATTTTTACTCATTTACTATTCTTTCTTACCGAATATTTATTTTAAAGTTAACAATTAATAAAAAAAAATTAAATAAATAAATATATATTTAATATAGGTTAAAAATATATTTATATTAAGCAGTCACTCCTCCCCTATATTAAAAATTAATACGAAATTTTTTTATTAAATAAATAAATAAATATATTTAATATAGGTTAAAAGTATACTTTTGTGTTTTACTATTCCTTTTAGTTTTTACTGTGCCGTAAAACACAAAAGTGAAAATCGCTATCTGTTACTGTTTCACATCCCACGGGCCATCGAATCGGTCGATTTTGCATTTACATATTTAACGATTTTCCGCGGCTGAAAGCTATTATGGCTCGCAGTTGCAGCTTTCTTCTCTCTCCCGCTATCTAAGCTGGTAATGTGATCTCTTTTTCTGAAGCTTCAATCTAATTTTTGGACTATGTTATTGAAATGAATTGATTCTAGTATTGTTCTTGAATCCTTCTTCGACTATGTCCGCTTCCGGAGGCATCCCGGATTGACGCACCGATTTAAGGTTTTTTTTGGAAGCTTAATATGGTAGATTTTGTTTTTGCGTTCTATGAGTGTTGAATCGATGTGATGACGAAAAGAATAGCGTTCTTCTTTTTGTACTCGTAATCATTGGTTGAAGGACGTGAGAGTGAAATGATCAGAGTAAGGTTATTGCTTCTGGAGTTGTTCATATATCTGCTTCGATTGAATTGTGCAAGTCAAGTACATTTTATTTTTATGGAGTCGGCTCAATCAAGGACGGTGTCGCTAATTTTCAATACCGTGAGATTTATGGATCAAATTAACAAGAATGTGGAACAATCCATGATTTGAAAACGTTGTGATTAATGTTTAAGATGCTTTTTTTGGGGAATCGTTTTGCATTGTTATTTGCTCTGGCTCATTTTTCTTCTTTTTGCGTTCTATACTGCCAGAAATATCATACGTAACATGAGTACAGTACAATCACCAAAGCATCCGAAGTTTATTTCCGAGGAAGGGGCTGACATTTACTCTAGAAGTAAACCTGATGGTATGTTTTTCCCCCTCGTTTTGATGGAAGGAAAATCTATGTTCGTGTTTTCTTGCTCTGGATTTGTCCATTTGGCTATATTAGACTTGTTCATTTTTATCATTCGACCAAACTTGAACAATTTGAAATGATTTTTAAAACAAATAAAGAACTTTCAGACGTTCTTATTACTGAAAATTGAGAAACAATATAGGTGTTTTATATGACTTCACTTATCATCTAAGCACGGCTTTCTATATTGCTACTGCAGGTATCAGATTTCGTTTTGTTTCTTACAATATTTTAGCCAGGTAGGCAACACATTTCCGATTCATTTCATTCTTCATTCTTCATTCTTAAGTTTAGTTTTATGCTTCTTTCCGTTCAATAATGTTGTTTGCTGCAAAACATCTTGTTCGGGTCAGGATATATAAGCAAAAGTGGATTGCCGTAGCAAAAATGTAATAGAATATTAGCGTTAGGACATTTGTAAACACATTGAATATAATTCATCCTTATTGATGATTTGGGAATCTACTATTATAACTTGTTTGTATACTATTAAAATTATTGAATATAATTCATCCTTCTTGATGATTTTGGATTCTACATTTGATAAAAACTGTAAACCATAGATAAGGTTGATAGCTGTTTCGTAAGATGTCAATGTATTGAAATTGGATTCAGGTGTGGTTTTAGTTTTTCTGTTCAATAGAATTCAGAAATCTGATTTAACACATCTATATATAATGGTAATGGCTATAAAATTAGCTATAAATCTAAACCAATAAGTCCTGTGAAAATATTACCGGGTCAGTTATGTTGCACTACACAGGATATTATGTTGGAATTTGTTGTAAATTGTCATAAGTTTTTTATTTAATTAGTTATTAACCAGTTGATTAAATAAGAATATTATTAATTTGGTTTTTAATTTTGTAACCATTTTAATATTAATCTTATTTAATTCCATAACGTTTCATGATTCAAACAATTGTCCCTATATAATGGGCTTGTCTAGAGGTTGTTGATATCGGAATTTGACATCGGAATTGATATCAAAGTTTGAGTGAGTTTTGTGTGTCACATTGTATTTCTTGAGTGACATATTGGTGAGAGTCTTTGTAGTGTGATAGTGAAGTATTCACTTGTAACACTTTGATTATTAGTGATTGGTTGCTACCCGTGGATGTTGGGAAACTTTTTCTCTCCGAACCACGTAAATATCTTGGTGTCTCTTTGTGTAATTCCGTTTATTGGTGTTGTGAGTACATTTGTTCCGCTTTTGGCGCACAACAGAATTATGCCTGCTTTCAAACTCAAGAAGCCTTTTCATCATGTTGTAATTGTAGCAAACACCCATCTTTACTGGTAAAATTTTATTTTCTAGGTTTAAGGCTATACAGTCGCTTATAGGGCCTGTTGTATTGAAGAACATCTTATCCCTCCAATTTGTAAAGAATTGATATTTATTACAGGGATCCAGAATGAGCTGATGACAAGCTTGCCAAGGCCAAATAGCTTTTATCACGCCTAGCTCGATTCAAGACATCAGTGTCTGAAAGGTTTGAATGCACACCCTCAGTACCTTTGGCTGGTGACTTCAATTCAAACCCTGGGGACAAGGTTCGTCATTTATCTTGATTTATCATTTGCATAGATTTTTCTCGTCCTGAAAAATGGTCTCTGACTATTTAATTGTAATTAGATTTGAATGAGTTTTTTCTTGGTTAGTGACATTGATACAGGCTCATGAGCATAAGCTGACAAGATGACATGAGAAATACTATTTTACATAATCTCATATGGCAGAAACATATGTAGAGAAATATTAGGTAGAGCTTGGCTAGATAATCTTGAACACCTTTACCTTATAATTTTTTCCCGAAAACATGACCCTTTTTTTCTTGTTAGAATTATCTCTTATGTAGTTAACCACTTAACATGAGATCGTACTTCAAATAATCTTCCTTACAAAAAATTAAACTACATAGTTTAAAAATGAAGAAAAAAGGCAAACAGTTTGGTATGATTACTGGTGAAAGCAAATAGTTTGGAAGGATTAGCCGTAAGTCAGTATCCAAGCTGAGAATAGGTCGAAGGATATTTGTGTAATTTCTTATGGAGTAGTTGACCTCTTTAGATTTAATTATCTAATGTCTAAGAATTATTATTTAGATTGACTGGTTCCTAAGAGATTTATTTTAGGTTTAACATTAGGGTGTTTTAATTTAGATTTACTGTTATCCTCCCTAAAAATAAATAAGAAAGACAGCAAGTTACAACATGGTATCATAACATAGCTACTGTCAAAATCCTCCATCAACAAGACCCTCAGACTCAGCCACTCAAATCAACTGAATGAAGTTGCTAAAAATCCTCTACCTCTTCAAGCACATTGCAAAATGAAAAAAAAAAAAAAAAAATGCAGATTGCCTCTTTTATTTCCAGCAAGCTGCAAATAATCACTAGTCCATTCTTTCATCTTCTGACTCTACAAGTCCGATTAGCTTGCTAGAACTCCCAGAATCAGAATGGCCGGAGATTATTGGTGGGTTGCCCAATTATAGCTTCCCAAGTGATCCTCTTCCAATTGCTGCTGAATTTGAATTCACAATGGAATAAGTTACTGACTCGGTAATTTAAATCTTGTCCCTCATGTCTTTCATATCATTGACTGCTGCTTTCATTTAAAAGTGAGATTATAATTTGGTCTCTGTTCGGTATGTCTTGTTTGAATACGGTCCCAATCAATATTGACAGTAACATTAAATACTTGGTACTATTTCTGTACTCTTCTGAAAAGCCGTACTATTGTAGCACTTAAATCTCACCACAACTTCGTAGAACCATCTAGGAGTGTTGCATTATTAATGAGCCCTTCAAATTTAAACCAAAAGAACGTATTTTAGACCGTGAAAATAGTCTGAAAAAATTGGGTCGTAAATTTGAAAAGGGAAAAACAATGTAGAAGGTGAGAAAGTGTAAGATCCCACATCTGTTGGAGAGAGGAACGAAGCATTGTTTATAAGGGTGTGGAAACCTCTCCCTACCAGATGCGTTTTAAAAACCGTGAGGCTGACAGCGATACGTAACGGGTCAAAGCGGACAATATTTGCTAGCGGTGAGCTTGGGCTGTTACATAAAGGAAATGTTATAGTTGTCAAGTTTGTCCGTTCACCTACCTTCTTTTTGTAATAACAAAGAAGCATGTCCTCTTAGAAGGTATCAGATCGAGTTCAGTATTAGACTCTATTGTGAGATCATTGTTAGGAACCATGGACTTCCACAATGGTACGATATTGTTCATTTTGAGCATAAGCTCTCGTGGCTTTGCTTTTGGTTTCCCGAAAAGGCTCTACCAATGGAGATGTATTCCTTACTTACAAACCCATGATCATCCCCTTAATTAACCAACGTGGGACTCACTCCCAACGATCCTCATTTTTCATTGCTAAAACATTGAAGTTTAATCCGTGTTTATTTTAAATTCGCCGTCTAAATATAAATTAAAACGTCCAAAATGTCTTAGTAGAAACATGTTTAGCTAACCAAACCACCTTTTAATAGTTTCTCTTATTTCTTTTACTTCAGCTGTTACTTCTCTTCTAGGCTTCCAAAATCACTAGCTTTACAAATAACAATTTCTAGTGCACAATAATTATAGCAACTTTTACTAGCCACCAGATCACAATTCTTTAATACAATGTTGAAAACAAAAGGAAAAGGTTCTTTTGTTTTTAAAGTGGACCCACACATATTCTTCTAAGCCTAGACACACATAACTTGGTACAAACACACATGACCCTAGCTCCATCACTCATTCTTCTGCCTTAATAGCATTTACATACAATTAGCCATAGTAGTATAAGGAAAAACAGGCATTGAGAAATAAGGATCAACCATAGCCACTTCAACTCTCTTCATCCTCTCATCTTCATAAGCATCACAGCAACACTCATTGTAAAAGGCTTTGGCCTTCCTTAAAATATAGCTGATTGTTGAGGTAAAGTACCACATGTTCCATTGAAGAACTTGTCTAGCAGCTCCAAACTGAGTCGTCTTTCTTCTTCGTCCCTGCTTCTTCACCCTTCTTCTTCCCTTGCCATCTCCAGGCTGCTCACTCTCATGATGCCCATGTTGGGAAGTGCTGAAATGACCAGTTCTTTCTCTCTCTAAAAGCTCTCTCCTATGGCACTTTTTTTCTTTCTTCTGAAGGCTTTTTAAGCCTAGAACTTGGATGGAAACAGACATTAACGGAAGAAAGCCAGAGAAAACTTAGGGGAGGGATCCTTTTTCCCCTTTTCTTTTCTTTATGAATTCTACTGAGTTGGTGAAGCTTTTCTGAATGCTTTTATAGCAGAACTTTGGGGATTGAAGGAACGTTCTTTCACATTTTGATGGGCCTCTATAGTACTTGAACATGTGAAAATTGGACCACATTTAGCTGTCTCCTTGTGCTGTCTTTCTCAACCATCAAGCTTGGTGAAAACTATGGGCTCTAGGTAAGTTCTCTATCAAAAGTTATACGCGATTGGTCTTTTATATATACACAGATCCTGATTGTTCGGACTAATTTGTACACAACTTGACTTTGCTCACAAGAGAATCACCTAACACGATTATATTTCGTTGTCAAGATAACTCGTATAAGAATCTTTTGCTTGATGTATGCTATACAACGTATATATATTTTTGTTTTTGTAGTTCAATCCATCTCTTCAAGTGAAAATATTATTTGATGATCGTATGAAAATAGATTGTTCTAGAACATGGTAACTGTCAATTCTATTTCTGGTTTTACTTCTTGGTGCATCATAAAGTTTTTTTCACTGATATTTCTTAACAATCTGAGCTTTTTTTTTTTTTTGTATAAACTTTTTGGGTTATCAATTATAATGGACAAATATTAAATGAGTATTGTTATAATCAATGACCGCATTTAATTCAAATAAAAGGTTAGTGGCTTAGCTACTCAAGTTTAATGTTAAATGCTGTTGATAACATTTAATTTTTATTTTTTATTTTTGTTTTAAAATTGCTATCGTTTTCTTCTCTGACAGTTTTATCTTTCTCAACGTCTGGAAAACCACTTTTTCATTTGATAACTCTTTTGATTTTGATATATATATATATATATATATATATCTAGTGTTTGAGATATTTGATTGATCTTGCTTGCAGAGTAATTCGAATCTTAATCAAGTGTTCTTGCCTTGAGATATTTGATCAACAAGAATCATTCAAGCTAGACATGATCGATCTTGCTTATGGAGTGATTCGAATCTCAAACAATGTTCTTGCCTTGAGATATTCGATCAACAAGGTAATCCGAATCTTACTCCCCTTGCAGTGATTCCTTTTATGTATATATATATATATATATATTAAAGAAAGATTATTAAATGGAGTTTTAATCAAAAAAAAAAAAAGCGAAATGAAATGAATGAAAGTGGAATTTGATGGCAGGTAATAGTTGAAAGAGGATAGACTCTTCACCCCCTCAAATGGGTCCGAACATTACCTGATCTTAGTGCTCTCATGGTCGGTTTTGTTCATTTCCTCCATGTCAGATTTCTGACTCCCCTTGCTTCAGTTTGCAGGTAAAATCTCTCCTTTTCTCACTCGGCTGTGTGATGTGTGTAGGTATGTTTTTTTTTCCTTTTTTATTCATATTTATTAGTGTATGTTTGATAAATATTTACTATCCGTAAAAACGAAAAAACGAGTCTTTGTCTAAAGAAATGCCTTGAGAAAGGACAATTGGAATTGATCCGTTGCCTCTCTTTCCTCCCTCAAGAGATGTTTATTTCCGACCTTTGTTTGGTCGGTTTTGTTATCACCACAATGGTATAATACTGTCCACTTTGAACATAAGCTCTCATGATTTTGCTTTAGGCTTCTCCAAAAGGCCTCACCCCAATGGAGAGAATATTCCTTGATTATAAACTCATGATCATTCTCTAAATTAGCCGATGTGGGACATTCATCCAACACTTCCCCTCAAACAAAGTACGTCTCCCTTTAACTGACTCCTTTTTCTTTTGGAGTTTTAGTCATTTTTTACTATGCCTTCGAGGAGAATTTTTCTTTTAGAGTCTTTTGTTCGACATTTGAGGATTCTATTGTCATAGTTAAGTTTAGGGCATGACCTCACCCCAATAGAAACGACTCTCCACAATGGTATGATATTGTTCACTTTGAGCATAAGCTCTCATGGCTTTGCTTTGGTTTTCTCCAAAAGACCTCACCCCAATGGAGAGAGTATTCCTTGATTATAAACCCACTAACATTCCCTAAATTAGCCGATGTGGATAAGATGATACATATGACCTTCCGGTGGAATTATTTGAATTATGTAATAAATTGACAATTTTGCCCCTGTTCATGTTTTTTTTTTCTTTTGTGATTATTTTATTTAACGTGTGTGGGCACCTCCTATTGAAGAGGCCGGTTCACATCGTACTATATAACACTTTCCAAGATTCCATTTCAAGCATATTGCATTTCCGATTGGGAACTCTTCTATATATGAATTATATTTTAAATGATAATATATATATATATTTTGTAACTATTCGTATTCGTGATTTGGATTAAGATTTGAAATTTAGAATCGACACTTGATGACCCTGATATTTTCTTGCATCTCGTGTTACGTTACTTCTCACTTCTAGGAGTCTATTCCTACAAACCAACACAAATCCTTCCAGCATGCTTCTTGTAAGAGTGAAACCTATCCCGACCTTCTTTCGAAATGTTTCTTCTAAGAGTGAAAACTATCTTTATGAACCAATACAAGTCATTTTGACATGTTTTACCCTCACTCACGCATCTTAGAAAACTTGTCAAGAGATCACCCAAAATGGAATTATTCCTCAACATGAGTCCTTCCTGCATGTTTCTTTTAAGAGTGAAAATTATCTCCATAAACCAACACAAATTATACCAGAATGTTTCTTCTTCCCATAAATCAACACGAGTCCTTATAGCATGCTTTGTTCACACTCGCATGCATCGTTGAAAAATTCTCAAGAGATCACCCAACATAACCATGTTTAACGGTAAGTGTGAAGTTTCTATGATTGAGTTAGCCACCGAACCACCGAACAGGAAGTTATACCTTATTGGTATAAATAGGAACCTTTAATTCTTTTAAACATTTCTTAGCTATTCAATCCTCAAGATTCCTCTCATTCGAATGTGATCTTGATTCATTTTATGTACTTTTCTTTGACTCGGGTGTATATATATGCACACACATTCACATACATTATATAATTTCAATAAGTTTGATTATAACAATAAAAAAAAGTAATTTGATATGATTATTATTATTTTGTAGATATGACATTTTCCAAACATGCCCTTACTCATACGCTCGAGTAATTGAAACTCGAAGGGATCTTTGTTTTCTATTATTGACAAATGATAACGACCTATATCTACTATATAGTTATAAATATATTTAACTTGAAGGGGTTTTTAAAATAAAGAATTTTCTCATTTTTAACCATTTTAAAATACAAATAAAATAAATTTCTAAACAAAAATAGTTAATTTATTATCAAATTAGTTCTTTTCCTATTCAAAATAACTTCAAAAGAATTTGTCAAAAATTATACTTTTGTATTTTTAAATTTAAAGGTATTAATAAAAAAATTTAAAATTGAAGAGTATTTTTGAAATTTAGTACTAACATTTCTATTCAAATTAGCGTGATATTTTAGATTTTTTTAAAAGTTTAATATTATCAATCAGACTTCTACAATTTTAAGTATTTTTTATAAATAAGCTATGAAGTTTGAGATTATTTTTATTAGTTTGATTTAGCACCTCGATATTGACTCTCCGCCACTTAGGACTTTAGTATGTTCAAAGGATTGGGCCGTTTAACTATTTAAAGATGATGAAATAAGAGCATAGTTAATAAAATACTTATAAATTTTGTAATTAGTCTGAAAAATAGTCTCAAACTTCAAAAAAAAATCTCAAAGATATATTGATCGTTAATGCTATGTTTAAAAAATATCAATGCAATTTTAAAGGTAGCAATACCCTTATCCTTTATAAAAAAAAATGTTCAAACAAGTGTTTAATGTCAATATATAGATGTAAACCATGACATCTCATAGATTATCTCCCGTATTGATATTATTTTTGAAAATTCATTAGTATTTTTGAAACATTGCACAGCAATAAGATCAATTTTGAAATATTTGAAAGAATTTTTATGGTGTTTTTGAAATTTTTTAAAAAGTAGGGTATAAGGAAATTTTTTAAAATTCAAGGAATTTTTTTATAATATTTTTAAAAATTAAAGGGTATTTTTTTAATTTCTTTTGAAAGTTCCTCCCGAATTAACCGGTAATTTTTTTAAAGTTTAAAATGTATTTTTTAGATTTTTTTTTTCCGAAAAATTTAAAGAATTATTGAAATTTTTTAAAATTGAGGTATTTTTGAGATAAATACAAAATTAGAGTATTTTTTATTAATTTTAATTAGAATTTGCACTAAT
Source organism: Cucurbita moschata (assembly GCF_002738365.1). Classification (NCBI taxonomy): domain Eukaryota; kingdom Viridiplantae; phylum Streptophyta; class Magnoliopsida; order Cucurbitales; family Cucurbitaceae; genus Cucurbita; species Cucurbita moschata. The sequence goes on from NW_019268524.1 coordinate 3,606,456, forward strand.
TAAATGGAATAATTGTAGTGGGGTCCATGCAATTTTGTGACGAGAAAAAAAAAACAACCCCAAACTACGACCCACTCATTACTATTATTATTATTTTATTTTACTTTTGTACTTATTTTTATTATTATATATATTTTTAAATTGTCTTTTGTACTCATATACTTTGCCTCAAATATTATATTTGATTCATTATATTAATTATTTAAAATTTATTTATTTCAACTAAAATTATAAACAAATTTTATTTAAGAAAAAAAAAACTCATTCTAGAGGGTTGCATAGCTATAGGTTGTCGTGTAAAAGCACATACCCACGGCTAGCAAATATTGTCCTATTTAAGCTTTTTCTTTCGAATTTCTCTCAACAGTTTAAAACGTGTCTATTAGAAAAGGTTTTCAGGTGTTTGTTCTCCTCCTCGACCAATGTAGGACATCACAATCTACCTCCCTTCGGGACCCAACGTCCTCGCTGACACTTGTTCCTTTCTCCAATCGATGTGGGACCACCACTAAATCTGCCCCCCTTCGAGGCCCAACGTCCTTACTGGCACACCGCCTCGTATCTATCCCCCTTCAAGGAGCAACGAGAAGGCTGACACATCGTTCAGTGTCTGACTTTAATACCATTTGTAATAACCCAAGGCACTAGCAAATTGTTTACTTGGAAGTATCATTGTATTATTTTTTTTTAATTTCATCTAATTTGACCCAAAAAAAAATTAAATAAATGTTGCAATTTTACCTTGTTTTAATTTAATTTTTGATAATTCACTTACTAATTTTAATACAAAATTGCATTAATTTACCTATTTCAATAAAATTTAGTTTTAGACCCATGCACAAATTAAAAATTCAACTATAAAAATTCACTAATTTCAAGTGAAATTGTATGGATCTTATATTATATTTACATTTTAAATTTCATTGAACGTATAAGAAAAAAAAAATTGAAAAAAAAATTAAATATTAAAAAAATATATATAAAAATAAAAATGAGTGAAAATATTTTTAAAAAATCACTATATTAATATTAAAATGGCAAAAAAAAAAAAAAAAAAACGAAAAACATTTGAATGACTTGCCTGCCGACAGCGGAAATCATTGAATACTTTGAATAAACTCAACGGGTCCCTCTGACAACTCACATATTTTCTTTCATTATATATTTTTTTATTTAAAATATAATATAATTTGCATTAGTTTTTTCTTGTACTAATAATATATATATATATATATATATATATATATATATATATATATATATTATCTTATTAAAATTTTTAAAAAATATAGCTCCCGAGTCTAGTTGATTACGCCCGATTTTTGTAATAAAATAGTAATATAAGTTTCAAACAAGATGATAAACCGATATAATCAGCATAAAAATTGTTTCTTAAGCTCGGTACGAGGCTCAGTCATGTGCTCGATTAAATATGCAGTCATGGGAACTACAAAATTTTTCACGGGACTCCAGTTTCAGTCAATCGTACTCACTAGCTCAAAGAAAACATGTTATAGGAGCGGAGGTGAATGACAAGCATAAGAGACGTACCCGAAAGGCAACTACAGTTGCACGGTTGATTTTCTTTATTTATTTATTTATTTTTATATTTTACATCAGCTTTTACATTCAATTGAAAATATAAATATTTTAATAAATTGAGTTATAGGTTAAGTTGAATTGGAATATTTAAAATATTAAAAATTAAATTAATATTTTTTTAATAAAATGATTAGGGAAATTTAGTACATTTATTAAAAAGAATAAACCAATCAGGAGGAAGACAGGTAAGGGATGTCCACATGGAAGTCACGTGCGATTGCAAAAGCGCTTTTTCGCCGTCGAAAGCAATTGCCGTAAAAGTCGGTCGCATTTTCCAGTGTTTCTTCGTTTTCACCTCCCACTTCCAACTTTCCTCCCTGTTTTCGTCTTCATCTTCTGTTCTCAATCATTCAACGTCAAATTAACAGAAAAAATCGGTTCAACAAGAGGATGAGCTTGATTTGATCATCTTCCTTTTTCATTTTTTTGTTGCTAATCGTCTTGAAGATCTCGTACAGTTTCCAGTTCACTCTGTTCTGCTGCGTTCTTCGTGTTTTTGTTGGGATCAGAACATTGTTTTGTCTTATGATCAAGTTTATTTGATGAGACTGCCTTCTGATTTGCCGTGAGAATTGAGTATGAGTTGATCGAGTGGAATCGCGTTTGTTTTAGGAGTTTGAAGTATGGAGGCTATTCGGAAGCAAGCCAGCAGATTCAGGGAACAGGTTGCGAAGCAGCAACAGGTCACTTTCGCTTTCATTTTAGTGTTTCTTTGGAAATATTTCTGAATTCTCAACTGTTTTGTGATTTTAGCTCTCCTTAGTGGAGTTCAACTGGTGTTTTTGTCTTCGTCGCTTTATGTTCGTTGTTCTGCAGGCCTTGATGATAAAATTAGGGCATTTCGGCACGGAATCGATCCTGGCTGATGAAGCTGAAACTCAGTGCAGTCAGCAGCTTCAGAATCTTTACAATTCCACCAGGGCAACTAAGGTATAGTCTCGGTGATTTTTCTTTTTCTTTTCCGTATGATATTTATTTACGAATTCAAGATACTGTGATTCAAGGATTGAATTTTATATGCACCGTGAATTAGAAGTTATATATCTATAATTATGTTCAAGCTTGCGGGGTTTAGTTTGCTTCGTTCTGATGTGCTTGGTTTCTTCGTGATTTCCCTCAACCCAAATAATCTTATCAGAAAAGGCATTAATGTTATTCTAACCAATTATTGACAATTTGAAATGATTGCATTCGGTAGCATTTCCAGAAGAGTATTGTTCGAGGCGTTGAAGGCTTTATTTCTGTGAGCTCAAAGCAAATGGCGATCGGTGAGGATTATGTTTTCGTTTTTAGTTTTGCCATCTTTCTCTTTTCCCGCTTGAAGTTTTTCTTTCTACCATGCATTTACCTTCTTCTCGTACGAGGATGTATTCACTATATGTATGTACTCAAAACATTTTTAAATATCCAGTGAGAAGATTAGCTGATGATTGTAGCAAATATGGAGCCAATGACCAAAATAGCTGTCCTGCCCTTGCAACAGCTGTTCATAATTTCAGTACATCCCATAATTCAATTGAAGAAGAGAGGGAAGCTTTACTTGGAATCCTGGGCGATCAGGTAATTCTCTCCTGTTTGGTTATGCAGAATTCTGGTCGATCAGGGTGATTAGTAGTGATTCGTGCTGAATTTTTGTGACGAACTCGAATATATTTGACGACTTACAATGAAGAAATATTAAATTGTACACAATTCTTGGGCATCTAGTGCTATCCTTTTTCTATTTTCTTTGTTATGTTTCTAATTGTGGTGCAGGTATAAACTTCAGGTATGTGAACCTCTACGGGCACAAATAACAGGGGCACCTCTGGAGGATGCCCGTCATTTAACTCACCGCTACGATAAACTGCGACAAGAAGTGGAAATCCAGGTAATACTTGATCTCTAGTTCAAAGATAAATGTATGCTGCTAAGGAGTTTTAGTGAATTGAATATATTCTCTCTAGGCAGCCGAAGTTTTGAGACGCCGAGCTAAGTCAAGGGACTCTTCTGTTTCAGCCGAGAGTGCCATGAGGCTTCAAAATGCAGAAGCAAGATTAACTGAACTTAAATCTACAATGATGGCACTAGGTAAAGAAGCAACCACTGCTATGCAATCGGTTGAGGCCCAACAGCAACAAGTAACTTATGAAAGACTTCGTACCATGGTATTGCTACATTTTATACTCTTATCCAAACTATCATGCTATTCCAAACCTTATTATTTGGATTATTTGTCTGCACAGGGATTCAGTGAGAAATCTACTTAAAAGCATGTTGTGGTAAATTCATTTTGTAGGTGGACGCTGAGAGATCTTACCACCAGCATGCCCTTACTAATTTAGAAAGGCTGAATGATGAGGTTGGTTACTTTCCTCAGTGGCTGACTCGCAATTCGTATTGAAAAAGAACTGCCTCTAATCTTCTTACATTTGCTTGCATTCCGACAGAATCCATTTTACGTTTACCATTTTCGTATTTCCTGTTTATGTAAGAAATATTATGACGGCATAGTTTCTTTGATTGTTTATTATTGGAGGCCAGTTAATTCTGCTGACGCAGTCAGATGCGTCTTTGTCACAATCACCAATTAGAAATGGAGAAGAACATGATCAAACATCTGAATTCAAAGATACGAAGTCGAATGAGTCTGATTCTCAGAGGCTTCTTAATGAAAACAAGGACTACATTATTGCAAAAGTAAGCTCTCTCATCTTTTTGGGGGTCTTGTTCATGCATAATCCACCATTGCCACATCCTAAATAAAAAGAGGAACTAAAATTCAGATCCATGAGTAACAAATAACATGTGAGAATATTGGGATTATTCCAGTGTCTAGTATAAAGTCTCTGCAAGGAGCATCCTTCTACTTCCTAGATTATGTTAAACCCGTGTGAAACAATGTGTTCGGAAGGGGATATAGGACACAAAGTTGAACATTTGGTTTTTCTGACAGTTCGACACGAATGCAAATGCTTGAGGGGGGAGGAAAGGATAAATTTATGACATATCATCTTGCAGGTTATTCACCCATTTGAGGCTCAGGCAGAAGGGGAGTTAAGCTTATCCATTGACGATTATGTCACGCTTCGTCAGGTACGACTTTAACACATATTTTTCAATCACAAGGAGAAGTACTAAAATTTATACTTTCTATGAATGCTTCTCGATGCTGTTATCAGGTGTGGCCTAACGGATGGTCGGAAGGAGAATGCAAGGGAAAAGCTGGATGGTTTCCCTCTGCATACGTCGAGAAGCAAGAAAAGGTATCGGCGAGCGAGTTATTGCAAGTACAATCAACTTCTCAATCTTTATCTTGTTCTAAATCCCCATGAAGCTCCCTCCTCATTACATTTTATTCATATACCTTGCGGCTGGCCAGTGTTCATTTGTGATATCTATATCATGTTCAATACCAACTGTTTTCATTTTTTCTTAAATGTGCTGAAGATGAAGTAGATGTTGTTAATATATTATTATTGTTGTTTAGTCTGTATTTGAGATTCTGAATTTTACTCTCTATCAATTCTTGATATTATTATTTGTTTGATTGATAGATTGATAATGATCTTGAAATTGTACTTGGTGTGATCCAAAGGTAAGCCATGGATAATCCATCGAATCAAGGGGACTACTTGAATTGCATGGTTTGCTTTTCTGCACATGCTATAACCTCTCTTCCCAAAAGGACACAGGTCATGCCTAACTGTCCCACTCTTGAATTATTGAATTGTTTGATATCTTTTCTTTGTTCTTGTGTTCCTCTTTATCATTGATAGTAAGTTTACTATTTGGCAATATTTCTTGTCTTAAAGAACATTATAAAACAAATCCCATTATGAAAAAATTGAAAAAAACTTGTGTTTGAATACTTTTATTTTATTCCGTTTAGATCTTGAAAACTTCATAGTTCTGTCATTTAGGTCCTTTTTGGATTTTCTGTCTGGCCCTTGAACCTTGGTTACCATTTGGTTGAGATTTTCCTTTTTAAGTCCAATATAACATATAGGGATGAGAAGATTTGAACTTTTTTGTTGATGTTATCATGTCTTGACTGGTTACACGTCAACATGAGTATAGTTTAATCTTAATTGATTTCACTTCTTTCTCTAAGGTGGAAGATTTGAATCTATATATTCTTATATTTCTGGTACTAAAAACCCCATCCAAGTTAACTGGTTAGTTTGATTAGTTTGATGTCCACAAAATTTAATAATGAATACAAAAAATGGATTGTTGTTAGCTACCAACAATAATAAATGGATAAGTATTGACTTCTAATTCTTGAAGACGTTGAAATATGTTGATCTTCACTTATTATTATTGTTATTTGAAATTGGATAAGTAGTTGGTTTAAGCCCTTTCTAAGCACAATAATTAAGATCTCTCCACATTTGTGATGTAATTTTATCTTTGAAAATAAAACGGAACTTGTCAAATGGACCAATTTCTTTTTATTTATATATTTAGGTTATTAAAATGAGTTTATGTCCGAGATTTTTGAAGGAAAATAAAGCATAGCTAATGTAACTAATGTAACAGTCCAAGCCTTCCGTTAACAGATATTGTTTGCTTTGGCCCGTAATGTATCGTTGTTAGTTTCACAGTTTTAAAATGCGTCTGCTAAGAAAAGGTTTCCACACCCTTATAAGGAATGCTTCGTTCCCTTCTCCAATCGGTGTGGGATCTCACAATCCACTCCCTTAGGGACTAGCGTCATCGCTAGCACACCGCTTGGTGTCTAGCTCTGATACCATCGTTAGATTGCACATTGGTTGAAGAGTAACCATAGCCCTTTATACGAAAGCAAATCAAATATCAATCAAATCTAGAGTATTATTGCTTGCCTCTTTTATTTTCACTAACAATGTTGCAGGTGCTTCTACGCAAAAATTGAGGGGAAGTAGATCGTGACGATAAAATATAATCAGCTAGAGATATCCACAAAGCGGGGTAGGGAGACCGTTCTCACCCCTTATTTCAATTCTCATTCTTGCAAAAATTTCCATTTATTTTTATGGAGATCAAAGCGAGATTCCCCACGTAGAACTTTTTCCATCTCCACAAATTCTCTATGGAAATTCCCACCTCTATCTCAGCAAAAATAAATAGAGAATTTTGTAAGGTGGAAAATAAATAAATGGTGAGGATGAAGGCGTCCCATTCTCTAGTTCGATAGCATTATCAAAGCATCTGCAGTTGTGGTAATGTGTCGATCGTGTTGGAGGGCGTTGCGATAATCTTCCTCGCTCGTCACATATTGCAATGGTTGCTCCCCAAGATCAAGCTTATGGGTTGACTAATGGGAAATAAACCAAAAATAATAATGTGGGTATTGTACGGGAATTCTTAGGGAAAATAAAATGTTACAAAACTGACTGAAAACCATTCATGTACACTTAATTTAGAGCCCAAAGCCACAGAAAAATTACAAAGAAAGCAAATTAAAAAAGGAAAAAAAAAAAAAAAAAGCTGACGTGGAACTTAATTTACATACGAGATCCATTGATCCAATGCACCAACCGACGCAAATTGGGAAGCAGTTGGTTAGAGAAACAGCAAATGGGAGTGTTTTGAATCCTCTTTGAAACAGTTACTGATGAACTCCATTAAAGCTCAACCACAAAAGCAAGCAGAGCAGCAGAGATTGGGTGATAAATGATGAATTTTCAGAAAGAACTAGAGAAGAGAATCAAACAGAGGAGGAGCGAACCTTGAATCCTTTTTGGCTCTGATTCAACAGCTTCTTTCAACATTATATGCGCCCTTCCATTGGCTGCCATGCCTTGTCTTCTCTTCTACTTATACAACAGCTTATTAATCTGTATCATAGAAATCACTTGGGCATGGAGTCATAACCTCAGACTCCAATATCTGGACTACCCTGTGCATGGTGGGGCGTTCTTCTGGACTCGATGAAACGCATTGGATTGCAACTGCAACCAATGCGTCGAGGCTTTCTGTTCGCATTCCCTCGCACTGTACGTCAATGATTTCTCGTTGTCGGCTCTCTGTGACTAGAAAGTTTAACTGAAAAGGGAATGTGTGGGTTAGAAGAGCCTTTTGATATGGACATATCTGAAGGAGTACAAAGTGTATGTGTCTATTGAGTAATTGCCAATGGTTAGATATAGTTAAGAGTGCTCAGAATTTAAGACAAATGGACGAGTGGCAAGGAGAACTGGAAAGATAAATCCAGGGAGGCTGTAAGGAGAGGAAAGGTTGACTTATTTATATTGTGAGATCCCACATCCGTTGAAGAGGGAACGAATCATTCTTTATAAAGGTGTGGAATCCTCTCCCTACGCATTTTAAAAACCTTGAGAGAAAGCTCAAAAAGTACAATATCTGTTAACAGTGGGCTTGGGATGTTACAAATGGTATTAGCGCCGAACACCAAGCAGCATGCAAAGCAAGGACACTAATCTCCCAAGGGGGTGGATTGTTAGATTCCGTATCGGTTGGAGAGGGGAACAAAACATTACTTATAAGGGTGTAGAAACCTCTCTCTAATAGACGCGTTTTAAAATTATGAGGCTAACAACGATACGTAATGGGTCAAAGCGGACAATATCTACTAGTGGTAGATTTGTATTTGTTACAAATGGTATCACCAGAAAAGCATAACACAGAATTATATTACAGAATTAAAAAGAAAGAATCTATAAAATTCAGGAGGAAAGAAGCATACCCAACCAACGATGTTTAGCCCCTTTTCAATGAATGATGCATCGGTGGGACGTTTGCCACTCAATACTTCAAGTACCAATACCCCAAAACTGTATACATCAGTCTTTTCAGTAGCTCTACCACTTTGCATGTACTCTGCTCATAAAAACAGAAAGATTAGCATGCATGTACATATTTCATGTCAGAAAGTAGTTTATTTTTCTAGTTCAATATATGCATCAGTAAAAAACAATTGTTTTAAACCTAAAAAAAAATCACATTATCAATGGCTTACCAGGAGCCAGATAACCAAATGTTCCTGCAACAATAGTTGTAATATGTGATTCTTCATCCGCTAAAAGCTTCGCAAGTCCAAAATCAGAAACTCTAGCCTCCAAATTAGCATCAAGTAAAATGTTGCTTGATTTTATGTCTCTGTGAATGATCCGCGGTGAGCAATCATGATGCAAATATGCAAGTCCCTTTGCAGCTCCCATGATAATATTTAAGCGTGCATCCCAGTCTAGTTGCTCAGATACTTCAGTACGGACACCTGATCATTTTCCACATATAGGATACCTTAAATCATAGTTGGAATAATTTTCTCTAATTATATATGGCTGTACATTCCCTTTCAGCCTCTCTTTCCTTTCTCAAAATTTCAAGCATGCTGTATTTACATTCTCGTTGTACGCAGCAGAGAAAAGTAACAAGAATCACACACACAAGTCCTTTTCTGTTCCCCTACTGTATCAAGAATTGCACCTATCATTTTCCACATATATATAATTTATTAAATCATATTTGGATTATAAAATATAAAATATCATAGGTACAGTTTTAAGAGAAGGCCTTATTGCCGATTGGTGAATAATTTTCTTCTTCTACAGCCTGCGGTGGCCTACAACTCGGAGTGCTTGGGTTTTGACGATACTATCCTTCTTCAAGTAATCAAAATGGATGATGTTTAATTATGTTTACCCCACTATGGGATACCTTTGGGTCTAGAATGTATGTCACAAACAGAAACAAAAATCAAGAACATGGATGAATTCTAACATATTACTAGACTTGCTAGTTGCTTGCAGGACGGAGGAAAATGTGGTAAAAGAATTAAGGTCTCCAGAAGTAACAGGCAACTAACAGCTATGAGCAGCTATCCAACTACCTACTTCAGTATCTTTTGGCATGATACGAAGTGCACTCGAAAAGAATGAAGCATAGAAATGATATATCAGGAATCTTACCGTGTAGTGCCTCATCAAGGCTGCCTCCAGGAAGGAAATCATAAATTAACAGCTTTGATGTAGGAGAATTGCAATATCCTCGCAAGTTCACAAGGAACCTGTGCTTCATGCTTCCAAGTATTTCGAGCTCTCTCTCAAAGAACCGATCAAAGCCTTCATTCAGTTTCATGATTCTTTTCAAGGCAAAAACATTGCCATCATCCATTGCAAGCTTGTATACGGTTCCAAAGCCTCCACATCCGATTATGTGTTCTTCATTCAGTGTCTCAAATTTCTTAATAATATCTTTAGATGAGTATGGCAAGTCTCCGTGAAACATTACACCCGAAGCGCCTGAAATAGCAAGACGGTATTAAATGACATTTAGAACCTGGTAATCCTTCAAAGCAAAGCCAACACAAGAAAAGCTCAAATAAATGATTTAACTGGTGGGGAGGAAACTAATGGATAAGTACCTCCACAAACGTCCAGCACTAGACCTTTACTGTCATTTTTTCCGAACTTTTTATACAGAAAACAACCCCAGAAACACATTAGGGCAACCAGCAGTAAAGCACCCACAGTTGCCGAAGCACTTATAAGTAGTCGGCCAGAGTACTTCTTCCTTACAAATTGATTTTGCACTACAAAAATTTGAACTCCCATCAAAATATACCTCATGAAAGTCAGGACAGAGTTACTCTGATAAGTAGTCTTGATGTTGAGTTCAATAAGAACTCCACAAATCCTAGAAACATAATAAATCATACGGACGATAAAGGACTAAATATTCCCTTGTGACAAAGGCTCACTACATCAAGTTTCCAAGGGAAAGGAATCTCAATAAAATAAAAAGAAATATTTGCATTATGGCAGACAAAATCAAGTGTAAGTTAACCTGAGAATGGTGAATCATTGGTTCCAGGTGCCTCTTTGTCGTCTTTGCACATAACATTTATTTGCTTCCCGCACAAGCCACGGTTTCCAAGAAATCTAAAATTTGGTTAGTGAATCAGTTATAAATGAATTAATGGTGAAGGCTTACTTGCATTAACAAATTAATTCATTACAAAGCCCTTCAGATGTAGTGTTTGTTGGAGCAACTTAATTTTTTTATGGAAAGGAGCAAAATCCTCTCAACACCCAAATCTGTTTTTTCGGAGGAAGAGATGTATTCTCTTCTCAAGTTCTTCGTTTTTTTTATTTAATTTGATGATATTGAAATCTCTACATATATGATCCTTGTATAGGTCTTTTGGAACGTTTCCATGGTCATACGTATACCAAATATTAAACAATGAATTGAATAATATAACTCCAAAATATATCCAATGAACTTCCTTTTCAAAATATGACCGTGTGCACCCATATAATTAGATGAATTAAGTTTATTCATTAATAGTGTTTCCTATATGATTTACCAGAACTGGCAGCTCCTTCAAAACCATATTACGCATCTCATTAGATTAAATAAAATATCATAGATCTTCAGAGAGCACTTACGAGCTTTCCGAGAAGTTGATTAGCACTCCAACATTCGGTATTGATCCAACCAGAAAATTCGCAGACACATTTCTTCAAAATGACCGATCAAATCCAAAATTATAGATATCAGACTTAATATATTTGAAGCAGGAAGTCAGTCGATAAAAAAAAAAATAAATAAATATACCAAGCACTGGAAAAAAGAAAAGGAAGAAAGACTGCTTACAGGGTAGTAAGCTTGCTCAAGTTCCCAAGCGAGATGGGAATATTTCCACCGAGCGAGTTACTTGAAATATCTCTGCGATTTTTTTTTTTTTTTTTTTTTTGAAAAAAATATTCCAAAATGAGATTGAAGATGAGATTATTCCAAAAGAAGAACAATTCCTAACAGATTAATAGCAATAAGTTACACATAATAATGCTTTCATGCGTGGAAGGCATAGATGTTAGCGTCTGTGTGCATGAATGTGTATAGCCATCACGTGCACATCATAAAGACATTGAAATGTCCATAAAATGATATTTTGAATACACTAAAACATTATGAGAATGGAAGTGGTGACAATGACATGGGAGACTCCGAGAGGTCAGCTAACGGGTCCTACAAAACTATAGTTGGTGTTGGCGTGATAATATGGTTGTCAGTTCTTGGACAGTGAACTGTTCGACATATTGTGATTGCATTGTAATTCCAAAACAATTTTCTAATGATTGTTAGTTCATCAAACTACAAGAAATAATAAATATCTGACTGTAAAAGATTACAGGAAAAAAGAAATTAGAACTTACAAATTTTTAATTGCCGAAAGATTTCCCAATTCATTGGGAATGAAGCCACTAAAGTAATTACCCTGCAGAAACCTGAGAAAGATAAATGAAAAGTGCAATTCATTTAATTTTTTTTAGTAAAAATGATAGAGATGTGGAATTGAAATCATATGAGATAGTTTCACAGAAACCTAAGTAAACACAAAAGTCAACTTTTAAACTACAAGAAAGAAGTAAGAAATATACTATTCTAGACCTTGTTAAAGAAACACCTTCAATTGAGCACAAACGTCTAAACCCCTCCTCCCCAAACGAAATTATAACACCAAAACAGAGAAAAAGTTGCTATCATTTTAAAGAATACAGCACGCCACCAGCACTCACAATAAAATCTTTAGTTCAATACAAAAAGATTACTGGAAGTTTGATCATTTGTTGTGTACCAATTAAAATAACACAAAATCATTGAATTAAATGATGAGATTTTTCTTTTAACTCAACAATGCAGGAGAGGATATTTGAATATCTGACCTCTAGGATTGATATATGTTGGTAGACCTATGCTTTATTTTGGTGAAATTGAATACTGGGTAGTGCATACCGTAAATGAACCATCAATTATTTATGAAGTTATAGATTAAATCGTGTGCAACACAAGTTAAGTTTAGACATTCTGACTACCAATCGCTGTAAATACTTACACTCCCTGCAACTGTGAGCAATTCCCTAATTCTGATGGAATTGTCCCATAAAAGTTATTGTCATGAAGTGCTCTGTAAAATGAAAAATTGCTAGCGTTAGATTTACTGACAGGTCTAATAATATCCATAGCCATCAACTGCCTGATAAACAACAGAAATACATACAAAATTTTTAAGTGGTCAAGTTTTCCAAGTTCAGGGGATAAAGATCCACTAAGTTTGTGATGAGGAAGGCTCCTGCAAGATAACCAAAGAAGATTCTTAAGAATAAGTAAGTAAATAAAAATCTAAAATCTAGAGATGTACTTCATAAAATAGTAAAACAACCAAATGGAACATCATGTTTGGCAACTACTGATCTGATAAGAACTTAAGATGGCGTAAATGCATCTAAATGAAGTACAAAGTTATGACATTATGAGTCTACCTCCACCCTTATAACATACACGCTAACAAAGGAAGCACTAAAGAATTTCTAGCACAATGCCGAATGCCAATATTCGAATATAGACAATAAAGCAAAAAAGTGTTGGAGATTTACAGGATGATGTCAATAAGAAAAGAAAATAAATAAATTTCCATTTTGCATTGACGCTTAAGTAGAGAGATTTCTTTTTCCGTTGATTTCCTCGAATATTATGTTCGCACAGTCATAATATAGAGGATTAGTAAAATATGCTTTCGATTTGTCAGTTTGCGACTCATGCTTGGAGAAAGTTGCTTAAGGTTTTAGGTTGGCTCACAGGTGGTTCTGCTAGTATTAATTATTTTATATGGAAATAAAAACATCAAGCTTAGAAGTTAGAAATAGGACATGGCCAATTTGAAGTGTGCTTTCATGACTTTTATTGGGTGCAAGTGACAAGAAAGGAAGAACATTACTATTGAAGATCGGGTTAGAGAGAACTTCTGTTCAGCAAAAAGTTCATTTCTCTCATAGAAATTTGCGTCCTACCTTTTTCTAAACCCATTAACGCTTTCTAAACAAAACGATTCAGTTTCTTACCGAAAGAAAAATAAATATAAAAAAACTGGTGCATATATAGAGGTACTTATCACCAAAATGAGGAAAATATGATATTTAGTACAGTAAATTTTTAAATTTTTAAATAAAAAGGATGAGAAACCTCCCAAAATGAACTCACAGATATATCACTCTCTTAGTTTTTGGATCACACGTTACTCCTCTCCATTTACAAGGATGGGATTCTTCTGGCTTCCATTGAAGAAGAACGCCATCAGAATCAAGAATTGCTGCTCTGAAGCTCAAAAGTGCCTCACCTACAATAAACATGAGATCCAAGCACTGAGAGAAAGAATCATAATGTGCAGGTATCTTTCAAAACGAAATGGAATGTGCACATTTCTTGCTCAATGACAACATCCCTCATAGGTGTACAAGAGCATTACATGGGTCCTATTGCAAAACATTCCCACTGATCTTAATTTTTGTCACAAGCACTAGGGGCTCCTTGTCTGCCCCAGGCAAAAATCCATACCTTACAAAATTCTAATAAACGAACATTTAACTTAACCTTCGCTCAAGAAAAGGCATCATGATGGATATTACACAGAGTGCAGTATTAATGTGGTAAGAAATGCAAGGTGACAGAAATCGATATGCATAACCTCTATATTTAAAAGCAAAGGAAGGTAAATCATACCATCAGAACTGGTACCGCTGCTTCTGCTCATTATCGTGAAAAGCGGTACAATGTAAAGAATCAGTAGCCATTGCCATTTTACCGTATAGAAGGCCATGGTGGCACCAGTCGAGCATAGTACGATTACAACAAACCATCTGAGATCTCAAAGACTGGAATGGTTTTCTTTAACATAATGTAATCTGGTAACAAAGAGCTGCCACAAGGAAAACAACACCTGGCATAGAAGAAGCTGCTTACTCTTGGCAGGAAGATGCTAATCTCTTAACAGATGACGGTACAAAAATGCAATAACTCTGTACAAAATTCTCAACGTCACAGATTTTGCTAGCAGTTTTAAATTACTCCACTTCACACCAACCCACAAACCATGGCATACTATACTATATATCATATGACCCCATGAACATTCAGACTAGAAAGAGTAATCGGTACATATTATTTTCCTAACACATTTGACAAAATGCTGGCCCATGATCTAATCTGACATTATGTTGCTGAGGTGTCGTAAAAATACGGCGGCATAATAAACTAAACCGATGGGATTTAGAACGATAAACCTCCAAGTTCAGCAAAATTTTAACACACAAATAATCCGGTGGGCCAGAAGCTTTTTCATTCTACCGTTCTCTGTGGATATGCCACAAGAAGCCACAACATAAAAGTAAAGAGATAACTATATATATTTATAAAAGAAAAGTCCATGATAAATTCAACAACCGTCACCATTAAAGCAAAAGCTATAGCATATTACTCGATTTTTCACAGGAATGAACTTCAGTCGATCAATATTCCCCAGTTCATGCAATTCATATAGTTATATTCCAAAGAGCCGAGCAGCATAAAAACAGTAGAAATACTATAATTTTCAACAGAAACTACTTGAACTTGAAGCCACAGAAGTAGCAACAATTTCAGCTCAAACTAATTTTAATTTCAAATCGAGCATCTTTTATAGTCAAATCAAAGTGAAATGATCTCACGAATCACATTTAATAACTCGTAAAAGAAAAAAAAACAAAAAGAACAGCCAGATAATTGAAAATCAACGAATGATTGCAGATACACAATACGAATCCAAGTAGCACATCAAATTTGAGTAAAATTAGAACTAAAAATGGCAATAAGAACAGACATTCGAACCTGCAAACCGATCCAAGATCCAGGAAACGGAAAATGTGGATGAATCGGTGGATGTGACGTTAAGAAAAACCAAAAATCGCCGTGAGCTTGTGAAAGTTGAAAGATTCCTGTCCGTTTCTGAGTGATGAGAGAGAGAAAGAGAGAATGAGTGAAAGAGTGAGAGTGGAATGTTGAAGAAAAATGCTTGGGATTTGAGAATGGGTCACTGTTTCAGCCAATCAGAAGGAAGTAGACTCACACGTGTGTAGCTGTACTCTCACACGTGCAACCGACGCCTCTACCTGCCCCGCCCGTCGTTGAATCGGGCAGGAAAATTTCCCACCTATAAACCCGCCACATTAATTAATATCGCTTTTTTTATTAAATAAATTTCATTAATTGGTTCATTATTACTCTTATATATTTTTTAAATTTTAAAATTAGATTATTATTTTTAAATTTTATTTTAAAAATTCAAAAATAGTCATTCAATAATTACTAATAATTAAATAAAAAATAAAATACAAAGGACTAAATTGAAACTTTATAAACAATATATTGAATCGGGAAAAAACGTCATGCACAAAAAAAAATTATATTTAGTGAAAAATGTCTTACATAATATATTTTTTAAAAAAATAGATTTAAAAAACGTGCTAAGCATAGCTAAAGCTGAGCATGGCTGACATATACTCTCGACAAAAATAAATAAATAAATAAACTTTATTATTATATTAAATTAACTTTTATATATATATATATATATATATATATATATATATAATTAAAAAAATTCAAGTGATTAAATAAGCTTTCCTCGTATGACTCCGAGAACCATCGGATCTATCCTTGAATGACTCTATGACGAGAGTATAACTAGTTGGAGAGACATTACTTGACTTTTGTTTGTATTAGTCGTTGGTGTGAAATCTCATATTGAAGAGAGAAGTTAAACATTATTTATAAGGGTGTGGAAACTTCTTTGTACTAGACGCGTTTAAAACCGTAAGGTTGACGACGATATCAGACGCGTTTAAAATCGGAAGGTTGACGACGATATATAACCGACCAAAGTGAACAATATTTACTAGCGGTGGCAATTGGCCCACAATAGAAAGCGGAAGTTAATGAGTTGAATAAGAATAAATTGTTTACCTAAAGCGAACAGTATCTGCCAGCAGTAGGTTTGGGTTGTTACTGTTGGCCCACCATCAAAAGTAGAGGAAATTAACCGAGTTGACAAATAATAAGTCATTTACCCAAACCAGACAACACTACTGGCAATGGGCTCGAGCTATTATAGTTAGCCCATAACCAAAAGCAAAGGTAGCAGTGAACTTGGACGGTTAAAGTTAACCCACCTCAGAAGCAAAAGGGAGCTAACCGAGTTAGATTAAGAATAAGTCGTTTATCCCGAGAATCAAACAAGATATTTGTCTAATCTCATGGACAAAAATTAAGGGCGATAGTCACACTTAACTGTGATAGTCCCCGTCCCATTTAGTTAAAAAAATCTCTCCATATTCCCTCTTCCAGGACGGGTAAATTAAATCTCTACAACCTATAAATTATTACGTCCCAATTAAGAACACAAAACAAGAGTGTAAAAGCAATTTTTATAATCTAAACCAAAGGAAAAGAACGGAAGAAACTGTGGATGGAAATCCAAAATACGAGAGCCTTATCTCCTCGAGCGTTAATCGATAGGCTGGGAAAGAGCCACACACGCTCACACCCCCATCTCCCTGAAGCCCACCACCAAATTTCTAGCTTCATTGCCTTCAGAACCATATGTTTTCATAACCATCCTCATCCACTGGCGCCTCTTCAAACTCTCGATTCATTTCAAGTCGCATGCGTCAAGAGGTAAGCCATTTCCCACTGCTAATTACCCACTCCTTGTATGTTCTTTTCTACTTCGCTTTTGATTCTTGGAAACTCCATTTTCTTTGCGTTAGATTGAATTCTGGGGTTTCGAAGGGCACTGAACACAGGGCAATTTTGTTTGATGGGTTTGTTTAGAGCCATTGATTGATTAAGTAGGACGAGATTTTAGTTGTAAGTATGCAAGGAACAGGAACAATGGCGTCTGTGGCTTCCTTGTTCAACTTATCTGGTGTCGGAGTGATTGGATCATCAGAAAAGGCTCGCTCTCAGTTTCGTGGAGTGTGTTTATCGAGGAGAGGGTTTAAAGGAAGCAATAAATGGTATTATGTTCCATTTCCTCTCTGTAAATATTCAGCTACAACAACAACTGATTTCATTGCCGATCAAGGCAATGCCATCTCTGTTGATTCTAATAGTTCTTATATTAGAAGTAAAGATAATGATGGCACAGATTTTCTTCTTAAGCCAGCCCCTAAACCAGTGTTGAAAGCTGCAGAATCTAAGCCTCCCCTTGTAGGTTTGAATAAAGTAGCTTGGGAATCTCCGAAAAGTAATGGCGATTCAAACGGTAACCGAAAATTGTTGGATAATGAAGAGGAAAGGAGTAAGGTGATTGAGTCTCTTGGGGAGGTATTGGAAAAGGCTGAAAAGTTAGAGACTCCGAAGTTGGGTGTGAACAAACCAGGAAGATGTGTAGATAAGGCAACGACATCAGGGTTGAGCTCTAGTTCGAATTCGAAATCAAATCGTTCGAGAAGTGTTTGGCGTAAGGGGGATGCAGTTGCACCAGTGCAGAAGGTTGTAGCGGAACCGTCTAAGGCTAGTGGTAAAGTTGAAGCTAAACCGGGGGGAGCTAGTACGGTAGAGACTCAATCACAAGCTGGTTTTCGAACTCCTCAACCACTTGTGAAACCACAATCAAGGTTACAAGCAAAGCCTTTGGCAGCGCCTCGGCCTGTATTGAAGAAACCAATTCTGAAGGATGTCGGGGCAGCGACTGTGACAGCAAATGATGAAAGTAATGCAGCGGCGAAGACAAAGGAGAGAAAGCCGATTCTGATTGACAAATATGCTTCGAAGAAACCTGTAGCTAAACCGTTTGACTCTGAAGCTGTCATGGCCCCGAAAAAACCTGGAAAAGCCCCCTCTCCTGGAAAGTTCAAGGATGAGTACCGTAAGAAGAATGTTGCATCGGGAGGTCCAAGAAGGAGAATGGTTGATGATGTGGAAATCCCGGACGATGTTTCCATTCCTAGTGTGACTACAGCACGAAAAGGAAGGAAATGGAGCAAGGCAAGCCGTAAGGCTGCTAGAATCCAGGCTTCTAAAGATGCAGCTCCGGTGAAAGTCGAAATTCTAGAAGTTGAAGAAAGTGGTATGTTACTTGAGGAATTGGCCTTCAACTTGGCTATCAGTGAAGGCGAAATTCTCGGGTATTTATATTCAAAGGGGATTAAGCCTGATGGTGTGCAAACTTTAGACAAAGATATCGTGAAGATGATTTGCAAAGAGTACGACGTGGAGACCATAGATGTTGATCCGGTTAAAGTCGAAGAATTGGCTAAAAAGAAGGATATTTTTGATGAAGAAGATCTCGATAAACTTCAAGGCAGGCCTCCAGTCATCACCATTATGGGACATGTCGACCATGGCAAGGTAATTCGACGTCTTTCATTCTCCCTTTAGCTTTCGGGGTTTTCTTCGAGTCCTAATTTTTGTTTCAATCCATTCTAATCATTCCTGGAATTCGAAAAGGCAAGCTTTTATTTATTTTTATTTTTAAAATCTAATGAATCTTATTTTTTCTCCTCTCTTGGCAGACGACACTTTTGGACTACATCCGCAGGAGCAAGGTACTCGTGCAAGCTTAAACGTCTTTCTTGATGCTTTGCCTTTCTGGAATAGAGTTATCAGCTAAATTTGCAACAATTTAGATCTTTTGCTAATGATTCTAGCGTTTTAGTTATGTCACGTCTAAAGTTCGAGTGCTACTCATCCATAGGTAGCTGCATCGGAAGCTGGTGGTATTACTCAAGGAATTGGTGCTTATAAGGTGATGGTACCACTAGATGGCAAGTTGCAGCCATGTGTGTTCCTTGACACTCCAGGGCATGAGGTACGTAAAACCGTGCATCGTCTTTCTAAAAATGTAGCATTTACATGATATTTTCTTATCTTTTGGCGTATTCGATGTCATTGGATGAATTTGTGGGCAACGTTTTATCCGTTGGATTCTTTGTGGCATAATTTTCTCAGACAGGAATTGTCATTTGTATATACCATCCCTGTGTTCAGATGATGTATAGTGTCCATTTCCTGTAGGCGTTTGGAGCCATGAGAGCTCGTGGTGCTCGGGTGACAGACATTGCCATCATTGTGGTGGCTGCTGACGATGGAATCCGGCCTCAGACAAATGAGGCTATAGCTCATGCCAGAGCAGCTGGAGTGCCAATAGTGATCGCGATAAATAAGGCATGTAAACAGTAAAAGACCTCGACTAACATCTCTACCGTACAATTGCATATAAATGTTTATAGAAAAAGATAGATGTCTTTTTATAAGCGTGTTATATATCCTAGTAAAAGCTTCGAAACTATTGATTAATTTCTCATTCCGTTCACATTTTTCCAGATCGACAAAGATGGAGCTAATGCTGACAGAGTGATGCAGGAGCTTTCCTCTATCGGTTTAATGCCAGAAGACTGGGGCGGTGACGTCCCTATGGTGCAGGTAAATATATCTCAAACGCAGAAATTGACCTTGCATATCTCAGCTTTATCTATTTTCGAACTTATGCTCGTAATATTTTCCAACAGATTAGTGCTCTTAAAGGGCAGAATGTGGATGACCTGTTGGAAACAGTAATGCTTCTTGCTGAGGTAAGTGAAACGTTGCTAGTACGTCGTGTTGATTTTAGTATTTTTACATCTTGGAAATTATCCAATTACGGTGGCTCTGGCTGTTCGTCGTCGTTGTTGCTTAATGCTTAAGGTCTGAGAGAATCATAATCCTCTAAATAAAGAACAACACGACGAATATGCTAATATTTATCATGCCCAACTCGTTAGAGAGGTAATCTATTCGTGCTCGAGTTAATGCCTTTGTGAAGATATCTCCTAATCGCTCTCCAATCTTCAGATATCGTGTGGATACCAAACCTTGTTGTATTTTTCACGTAAAAAATGGCACTTGTCGTCAATGTGTTTAGTTCGCTCATAAAATACCGGATTAGATGCGATATGAAGAGCTGTTTGATTATCATACCACAATTTGGTCGGTGTGATATCAAATCTTTGTCAACTCAGTCAATAATCTTTTCTTTCCTCTCCCTATCGATCGAAATGTGGAGATACCTTAATTCCACCCGGAGTCTCCCTATACCTAACCAACTCGCTTTCAACTCAATCGATGAAAAGATATTTGAGTT
Organism: Cucurbita moschata; assembly: GCF_002738365.1. Lineage (NCBI taxonomy): Eukaryota > Viridiplantae > Streptophyta > Magnoliopsida > Cucurbitales > Cucurbitaceae > Cucurbita > Cucurbita moschata. The sequence continues at coordinate 3,626,986 of NW_019268524.1, forward strand.
AGGTTTGGACCCTTTGCTTAGAAGTGGACTCGACCGATGTTTCCTTTCCCGAACTAAAGGAATTTCAAGTGTTCCAATAGCTATTTGACTCATTCACAATAAGTGGATTGAGGCTGAGATATTGCGAGAGTTAACGGATTGTTGTGGACTTCGGTCTGTCCGTTTTTTTCTCATTATCAATTAGGTCTAGTTTTGTCGCATCGAGCGGAAATCCCCATCCCACATTTGAGAAAGTTTAGCTATGCCCACCGGTCTTAAATTGGACTCCGTTTCTTAGTTAATTTTGAGATTCCTTTTCGTCGGGCTGAGTTTTCGTACGCCTTAGTATATTCTTTTCATTTTATTCCCTCACATCAACTTTTCAACGTATTTTATCTAATTTTTTTTTGATGTTCAGTTGCAAGAACTGAAGGCTAATCCTGATAGAAGTGCGAAGGGGACAGTTATCGAGGCAGGTCTTGACAAAGCAAAAGGACCGTTCGCTACGTTTATTGTACAGAATGGAACCCTTAAACGGGGTGACGTTTTAGTATGTGGGGAGGCCTTCGGGAAGGTCGGTACTTTAGAATTTTTCAAATTCAAAAGTGCTTTTTGTTTGTACATTTGTTACTATGTGGCGCAAACAATCGTGAAGTTATTCTGCGTTCGTTTGATTATGTTATTATTTTTGGTGATTGTTGTTGATGTCGACCATTTCTAAGGAGTTCGTTTACCTGTATAACTATTTTAGGTTCGAGCTTTATTTGATGATGGCGGAAAACGGGTCGAAGAAGCTGGACCTTCCTTACCAGTGCAGGTTTGTGGATCATTACTTGTTGTTTTTGTTTATGTCAAGCAGATTATAAAGAGTTTCACTTTGTTAGATATTCTCTGATAGTCTAATTCTCTGGTTTTCTTAATCTGTCCCACAGGTCATTGGGTTAAATATTGTGCCAATTGCTGGTGATGAATTCGAGGTTGTCGATTCCCTCGATACAGCTCGTGAGAAGGCCGAGTTACGTGCTGAGGCCTTGCGGTCTCAACGAATATCAGACAAGGCTGGAGATGGGAAGGTTACCCTTTCTTCTTTAGCTTCGGCTGTTTCATCAGGAAAGCGATCCGGGTTAGACTTGCACCAACTGAACATAATCTTGAAGGTCGACGTTCAGGTACATCGGGACGTATATCTTTCTTACACTCGTAATCTACAATGAATTTGTTGAGATGAAAATTTGTGCACGTTATTCACTTGTTAATATTGTCGATGACTAGGGATCGATCGAGGCTATTAGACAAGCCCTTCAGGTGCTCCCGCAAGATAACGTCTCCTTGAAGTTTCTTTTGCAAGCAACTGGGGATGTGACCTCCAGTGATATTGATCTGGCAGTTGCAAGCAAAGCCATAATTCTAGGATTTAATGTTAAAGCACCAGGTTCTGTTAAGAGTTATGCAGAAAATAAAGCTGTTGAGATCAGGCTCTATAGAGTCATTTACGAGCTTATCGATGACGTACGGAACGCAATGGAAGGACTTCTAGATCCTGTTGAGGTCAGTACTTAAAAGTTTTACATTTCCAAGTTATAACGACATGGTACATGAGTTTGTGAAAAGAATCCCAAATCGGTTGGAGAGGGGAACGAAACATTCCTTATAAGGGTGTGGAAACCTCTCCCTAACAGACACGTTTTAAAACCGTGACGCTGATGACGATACGTAACAGACCAAAACGGACAATATCTATTAGCGGTGGGCTTGGGCTTGGGCTGTTACAAATGGTATCAGAGCCAGACACCAGACGGTGTGCCAGCGATGACGTTGGACCCCCAAGGGGGGTGGATTGTGAGATCTCACACCAGTTGGAGAAGGGAACAAACCATTCCTTATTAAGGGTGTGGAAACCTCTCCCTGGCATATGCGTTTTAAAACCATGAGACTGATAGCGATATGTAACGGACCAAAGTGGACAATATCGGTTAGCGGTGGGTTTGGACTGTTATAGTAAGTTTAATTTTGATTTGTATTTACAAGAGAGGTTCACACTCAGATACGCCTTAATTTTGATTTTTTTTTTTCATTTTTGTCATTTCACTCGATCGATCAACTTGTATGCTCGTCGTGTCAGTCCCTGTGACTATATCTTCGTTTGGTTAAATTGTTGGCTTGAACCTTCTACACTTTCCTCATTGAAGATTAACATATATATAGCTGAGATCTGTCATTTGTCTTTGAATAGGAACAAGTACCAATGGGGTCAGCAGAAGTCCGTGCAGTATTCAGTAGTGGCAGTGGTCTTGTTGCTGGATGCATGGTAGTGGATGGAAAGCTGGCTAAGGGCTGTGGCATCCGGGTTCTGCGAAAGGGTAAAACGGTATATAATGGCCAACTTGATTCGCTGCGACGAGTTAAAGAAATCGTTAAAGAGGTATGTGATTATCCTTCCCTTTGATTGGGAACATGCCTAGCTTGAGCTTAGTTCCCTATGTAGATTGATATAAGTCCCTGCATAGATGTAAAAGCCCAAGCACACCGCTAGCAGATATTGTCCTCTTTGAGTTTTCCTTTCGGGCTTCCCCTTAAGGTTTTTAAAACGCGTATGCTAAGGAGAGATGTCGAATCTCACAATAGACGCATTTTAAAAAAACCTCGAGGGAAAACCTGAAAGTGAGTCTAAAGAGGACAATATCTGCTAGCAGTGAGCTTGGACTATTACATTAGATTTGTGGATTAGAGTAAGACATTGACCTGACCCAAGTATATAACTAGTGACTGCAAAATCAACACCATGATGCCTCTTGGTCGCTGCTCGTTCTATGTGTCGGGTTTTGTTCAGAAAGATGGTTGATTGTTAATACTGTTTAAGGAGAATGAATGGTCTGTTTTGTAGGTGAATGCCGGCCTAGAGTGTGGCGTTGGGATGGAGGAGTACAATGATTGGGAGGTGGGAGATGTAATAGAGGCCTACTACACCGTTCAGAAGAAGCGGACGCTTGAGGAGGCCTCAGCTTCAATGGAAGCTGCACTGGAGGAAGCTGGAATTGGCATGTAGACAAAGAAACCCAGTAACCTGCCAGGCCAGCCTAGGCCATACTTATCTTTATGATCAGATGACTATGCCTTCTGCAATGCTTTGGCCATTTTTTGTCCAGACAATGTTCGACGATACCAAGGACCAGGACGTGTCGTTGCTTTGTGATTCACTTGAGGAGCAGGGTGGCGTCGAGAAGCTGCGATTCTGAAGGCTTTGTGTTGCTGTAAATATTCAATACATGTATTAGATCTCCAATTCTTAATTGGTAAGAGGAAAACTGTTATTATTTGGTTCTCAATGCTCGAGCGTTCAATGCATCGATGTAAACAGCAAACTGTGAACACTGCACAGAAATGGAGGAAATGTCAACAAATTTTCAATGATGCTTTAAAATTTGCATCATTTTACACCATGTTCATGTTGAATCCTTACCTTGCGTGATTTTATCAAATTCACTGAAAATCAGATTAGAATGTAAGAGTCCAGCATGAAACGTATGCTAGAATGTAAGACTCCGAACAAGCATGAAACGTATGCTTGTGTATTTGTTCATCGGTCAAATTAGATTGAAAACCTTGTGTATTCGTCCATCGGTCAAATTAGATGTGTGCCTATTTACCCAATAAACTGTTCTTTTCAAAATCTTAAATCTTACTAACGTCACAAATTTAATCGTCCATCGGTCAAATTAGATGTGTGCCTATTTACCCAATATATTGTTCTTTTCAAAATCTTACTAACGTCACAAATTTAAGACGTGTATAGAAGATTTTGTTCAAATTGATGAAATTTATTATCTCTAAGCATTTTTACTTCATATTGTATTAAACTATGCCTTTAATGAAAGTCTTACACGAGTGATAATTATGAATTTCATGATAAATCAAACATGTTAGTATGTCAATCTGAATTTCGAGATAAATGGATTAGGTTATTGATTCTCAGTTATTATGAACTTTTAATTTAGAGTCTAATAAAGGACGTGTGCATAAGCTTAAGTGTACATCAGTTGGCGAGGCAAGGATCATGGTATGAGCCATTAAAGGACGTCCAAGGAAAGCTAACAGGGGTTATTAGTGATCATATTTTTGGCCTACAAGCTGAGGTTGGTAGAACAGTTGCCTTGGATGGAGGCACTAATGCCATGGTTGACCTTATCCATCTATGAGATGTGCTGGTTTCTTTTAGTTTTAAGTTTCAAAATCATCACACAACCAAATGCTTCTGTGTAGCATAGTCGAGAGAAATGCATTGGGATAATAGAACTGACCCCTACAAAGAACCCTAAATTAATTTATGAACATGTCTTTTTGTATACTGACAGTGAAATTCAAGTAAAGAAAAAATGGAACTACTAACCCCTGTTACTAGTAGGGAAGGGGCTTCATATAACAAACCATACCCTGCTTGCTTGAATTCCATCGCCCTCAGAGATGGTGATTATAATTCTGATGCAATTGATGTAATCTATAAATCTGGATGCCAAGCAGTGGTAAAAATTTAGAAATGTTAATACTTCAAGTACACAAATCTGAATATGATACCTGATAAGTTGCAGTACAAATTACAACAGTACTTCCTCATCAACTTCTCAAGAATACGGTTCAAATCATACCGACCTGTTTTAAGCGATACCAAAGAAGAGACTCGTGGATGATCCAAAACGTTGTCTTTGGAGGTTTGATGCAAATAGAGCCAGTTTTCGGTCTTCATCACATCTAGCTTGCACCTAACTAAAAAACTTCTAATAGCATCACTGGATGTACCACGGAAAATCGATCTATTGGGGGCTGATCGAGAAATGTCGCTTCTGCTTGTAGTCTCTGTAGCTACTGCTTAATCGTAGCATAGATTGTTCATTATTCAAACTCCTCAAGAACCTCTTCTTGATTCGGCAATGGCTTTCTGATAGATTGAAATCCCATTTGAACAGTTCCACTAGTCAGCGTGGTCTGCACCGTCTGCCATACATTTAAAAAAACCAGAATTTTCATGAAAGACAGCAATTTCAAAAGAAACATGACATCAAATTTAATCACAAAAATCTGTTCACGACCCGCGTCTGCTAGGGGAAGGTTTCCACACCCTTATAAATGGTGATTGCTCTCCACCCCAACCAATGTGGGACATCACAAAGTAGATCTTGGTAAAAATATATAATTGTCACTAAACATGACAAGCAAGCATTAACTACCGCCCTAAATTATTTAGGCCTTGTGTAATAACTAATTGATTTTTTAAAATTGTGTTTATTTTCTCACCATTTCTCTATTATGATTTTCATTTACAATAACATTTAAATTTTCAGTCGAATTCCACAAAAACACGTTTATAAGAACTACGATCCCGATTGATTAAAAAACAAAAATAAGATTGTGAAAGCTACTTTTTTTTTTTTTTTCTTCAAAACATAGTAGAGCAGGATCGTAGTTCTTATAAACTTGTTTTGAGCAAAAACAAACCTTCTCAATTTCCTCTTGAAGAGCAGGATTTTCTTTCAAGTATTGCAGAGCTCTGTCTCTTCCCTGTCCCAACCTTTAGCAAACAAGGAAATAATGATCTTTTAGAGAAAAGCATAACAATATTGTTGCGCTTTAGTCAACAGAAAGCAGAGCTCAATGTTAATGGAACACCTAGAAGATAGGATAATCAGAACATAAGACAGCAAAAAGCGATTAATAACACCACAAACCTGTGGTCCCCATAACTGTACCACGAGCCCTTTTTCACTACAATGTCCATGATTTCAGCACAATCTAAAATGCAACCCTGTGGGGAGAAAAGAGTAGAATTTGAAGTTAGAACAGAATATTTTGCGCCTACAATTGAAAAATGCTTACTCCTACAATACTCACCAGTTTACTTACTCCCTCTCCAAAGATTATTTCGAATTCGGCTTGCTTGTATGGCCTCGACACCTATAGCAACCCGTTTTGGATAAAATATTCTATGTTTTATGGAAAAAGATTGGAAGCTCAAGGTGGCAATATAGAGCCTTTAAATTACAAGCGTGACTAATATTTCTGCCATATACCATAATACTAAGAAGATATCATAACAAAACATTTTATTAATTGATACGACAACTGAAAATAGTTCAAATGACTACAAGACATCATTCAAAGTGATGGGTAAACCAATTCATCAAAATGTTGTATTGTAACTTGACAAATATAATATAACCTCATGTGCTCCTAAAATAATGAATTTTATCGAACTTCTCATAGAAAATCACTTTGGTGGTTGGAGAAAAAGGATGTTTGGAAGCACCATTTGAGACTTGAAGAGTTCTTTTTATCTTGGAAATGTTTGTAGTAATTATTTTATTAATTTGTAAGAGTCCTTTGATATATGAATAATGGGTTGGTGAACAATCTATTTCTCTCTTGCAATTTTCCTTATAAGCCGCGTTGCAAACTTCCCTCTGAATTTAGTGTGCGTTGCACATTTTTTAGTGATAAAATTTCTAGTCTTTGTGTGTAAATATTAGGAATCAATATTTAGTCTTTATTCTTTCCTTATGTAGTAATGGGTCTTTCTCCAATATAAGAAGACCTAGGTGGCGCATATTTGAATAACATACCCCTAAATTTAAGAGGGTATTAGAGAGGAGATCCTTAGTTCAAATGTCCACTGTAATGATATTTTCTCCCAAATTAAGAACACAAGGGCACGGTTGCACAACCTATAAAATAGATTTTGTTTAAATAAGCTCGTTAAAATTCTGCAATCTTTCTACTCCACAGAATCCACAAAATAGCTCATCTCGGTTTTCTTTCTTCTAAGTTTCTATTTGTATTCAGAATAAAGCAACATCCTCCAAAATACTTCTCCATCTTAAATGATAACCACGCAAAAAAGCAAATAATCCTCAGTCCCAAACATTCCTAGTTGCTATGTATCATCTTCGTTAGCAAGAGAATCTTAAATCATGAAGATTAGACCCCATTTGAAAGCCACTTGGTTTGTGGTTTCTAAAAAGTAAACCTACAAATACTATTTCCATATATATGTTATTTGTTTTGCTATCTACTTTTTACCTATGTCTTAAAAAATCAAGTCAGGTTTTGAAAACTAAAAAAATAGTTATCAAAAACTTGTTTTTGTTTTTGGAATTTGGTTAAGAATTCAAATGTTTTCTTAAGAAAGATGAAACTAATTTCAATGATGAGAAAAACCAGCACAATTTTTAAAAACTAAAAAACAAAAGTCAAGTAGTTACCAAACGAGTCCACCAATTTCACTGCAGAACTAAGACAACATCACAATACCAACTTGAGGGTATTACCGAAAGCCATATATAATAAGAAAAATTATCTTTAAACCACAACAAAAAAATGCAGAGGAAGATTCGATAGAAGAAGCATCATTCCGATCAAATGCACCATATGGAAACTAACAAGTATCATTAGTTTATATTTGCAAATGAATATATTAGAAATTGTAAAAAATCAACGGAAAATGCTACGAATGAAAAGGCTCATAAGAATTGACGAGATGCTAAGCAAAAATTGATTACTTATAGTTTACCTTGCTCTTTTGCACTCTAACACGAACTCGAATCCCAATTTCTTCATCTCCTTTAGCCTTAAAAAGAAGGTAGCACACAGCATAAGGCTTGCCTCAATCGGATGTTATGACATTAATGCAAATTGTAATTGCTTCTGTACTTTCTAAATGAGAGTTCAATTTGTCTTTAAAAGAAAAGGAAAAACTATTAATTGGTTCAGATAAAGCAAATAACAGAGAGCATTCTTACAGACTTGAGCTTCCCAGTCTGACGTATTTCAAGTCGAAGTGAGGCAAAGAACTTTAGCGCAATTCCTCCGCTTGTCACTTCTGGGTTCCCATAATACACACCAATCTAATAAAATTATGAACAGCAATATCATTATGCTTTCAAATATTACATATGAGGATATTGATACAGTACTAACAATAAGGTTAAGAGTAGAATTCTCACACAGGATGCAAATACATGATAAATTCAGTTAACCTGGCTTGGCCAAACAAACTGACTCTGATATTTATTTTGTTTATTTAATTCTGAGAAGAAACACAACTTTCCATAGATCATTGTAAAATTACAAATATATATATAATCCTTTTTTTAAAAAATAAATCCCTGAAGGAAAAATAAAAAATAAACCTTAAACCTAAAGAAAGCCCCCATGAAAATTGACCCTGACCCATTACCATGCACAAAATTTACCCAACTTTGAAGATAGAATTATTAAACCTAATTGAAGAATGAAATAACCTTATATCGTATTTGATTCAAAAAGATGAGAGTGCAACCAGCTTTTGAGGCATTTCCAGACATTTTACGAAGAGCTTGACTCATAAGCCGTGCTTGCAGACCCATTTGCTGCATGCCAATCTCACCCTACAAAGCAAGGATAGGAAATGTAAGATTAGCAATCTTACAAGAAAGCTTTAGAAACTCAAGAAGGTCATAAAAATTACTTCAATTTCTGCTCTTGGCGTTAGAGCAGAAACAGAATCCACACAAATGAGATCTACAGCACCAGATCTACACATGCGATCTGCAACTGATATAAGAATATCCATCCATTAGTACACATTTGTCACAAGCATACCATAGCCAAAAGGCACGAGAACTATTTCATTCAAGAAAATCGTGAAGCAAACTAGGAAATATTACTCTCAAGTGCCATCTCTCCATGATCAGGTTGGCAGACAATCAAATTTTCTACATCCACTCCTACAGCTTTAGAATATGTTGGATCAAAGGCATGCTCTGCATCCACAAGCATCGCATTTCCACCTAGTTTCTGCATGTCACAACTGAATAGGTACTAATTCTCATAACAGACAAAACTAGCATGTTCCTAGTGCCTCCTAGCATCTCAGCAAATAAAAAAAAAATAGCAGTGAGAAGTAACAATATATGTATATATATATATATAAAAACACACGCATGTACCTGTACTTCTGCAATTGCATGCAATGCTAAAGTGGTCTTTCCACTACTTTCTGGTCCAAATATCTGGAAAAAGAATGATGAAATGTATTAATTATTTTGTGACTCTAACTTGTTTGGCTAAACACGTGAAGGGGAGATAAATTATTTTGTTCATAGTTTCCGCATAGCTATTATTTTTCTCCCTACAAGGCTCAACAAAATTATGGTATGTAGTATTGTAGTGAGCTAGAGATTACGCTCATTACAAAGCAAATTGACAATTTCCATCTAACTAAAATAGCCCACAAATTTGGTATGCCAATTTCCTCAACTTGAAAATTTTCCTTTACCTTTATACCCCAACCTCCAAGTACAAGTAAACATACCTCAACAATTCTGCCTTTAGGAAGGCCACCACCTAAGGCGCAGTCTAAAGTCAAACAACCACTTGGGAAAGTTTCCCTGTAAGGACAGAAGATAACAGAAATTTAAACCTGACAAGAAAATCTAACATTAAACTTGCCACTTATGATGCTTCAAGAAATGAAAATTTTCCCAACGTAATTTTGCTAAAAAAATTTCGAACCAGCCAATTGCGGTAGTAAATCTACAAAACTTAAACGAACCATTAAAATCCTGTTGACCAGTTGAAAATTTTCAACTTTTACGGTCTTCTCGGGAAAAATAAAATAAACAAAAAGGACATACACTAACGCTCCTCCAGCACTTCCGAGTCGTGTAACACTTCCTTTCCCAAATGAGCTATTTATATCATTCATTGCTGCTTCCAATGCCTTTTTCTAGGACGACACAAACGTTACAATATCTGAGAAACTAATAACTCATAAGTAGATAAGTGCTGGAAAAGCAACATAATCACAGTAAACAAATATAGTCAAATATTAGATTCGCAGATGGTTTTTTCTCCCCCTGCGCCCAAGTGTGTCGTAATGACGTTGCCTTCCTTTCTATTTATCACCATTTAACAACTGACAACCCTAACAAAACAGGATTCCAACTTGATACTCGAACTCGATTGAAAAAAACTTGATACACGAATGAAAACAAACCACGAAAAGTGAAATAAAAAGCATTGCAAACATTTCAGACCAAAAATTAGAAAAACAAAGTAGTACAAGCTGCAGATGGCAAATTCAGAGAAAAATGAATCGCATGAGTACCCTGTCGACGGAGCGAGGATCAAAGTCGCCGGAGAGAGCTCCATTAACATTAAAATCGAACTCGCAACGAAGCTTTCCAACTCGCTTGCCTGTATTGGACAGTGAAAAGGGCGAAAAATGGCGGCGGCGAGAAGGTGCAGCGCATGGCGGGAACAGTGTCCGGCATGGGAGAGTCTTGCAAGCCATTGGATTCGAAATGAAATCCATAGACAAAGGTAAGCGAAGCGTAACTGAGAAGCAGTGAGAAAAGAGTGCAGAGAGGCGCGCAAGGGTTTATTTATAGAACATTTTTCCCTTTGACCGAGTCAAATACGTCACTACGCGGAACCATTATTATTATTATTATTATTATTATTATTATTATTATTTTCCTTTTCTTAATTCATTAAAATAAAAAGTAAATCGAGCGTTAAATTATTTACCTTTGCAAAAGAAAAAATGACGTGGATTTCACATTCCTGTGTTTATATGATCCAATAGGACGAAAGAGAGAGTAAATAGAAAGGAAAAAAAACGAGACCTTTTGATTTAAATTAGGTTAAATTACTCTTAAAGAATGAGAAATAGAATTGGAATTGAAGGTATATTCTCATTCATATTCATAAGCTTTAAACAGAATACACACCGGTTACCTACAAATAATAAAAATATAAACTAATTAAATATTGAGAATAAAATAAAATATATTATAAATCAAATCATATAGAAAGAATATTAAGATACATATTCCATAAATAATATATTCTCTAAATATTATATTCTCTGAATATTTTAGGAAATTCACCCTGTATTTTAGAAATAAAGATACTCATATATTTTAGGGAAGTAATTGAGGTGCTTTTAGAAATAAAAGATACGATATATTTTAGGAATAAATTATTTAGTCTATCCTATAAATATTTTCCACTCTCGTATTTTCATCCCAAGCGGTCACTGGTATCAAAGAGTGTGAATGTTTTACACAGACTGGTATCCGAACGAGGTTGGTGGTGTATGTTGTTTGATCTCTTGAAATTCATAGTATGTTATGTGGTTGCTGCTCTGTCTAATCTTCTACGTCAAAGACGATTTCTTGAGATTATTAGTGAGTGAGCTTCTTTGTGTTGTGAGTAGTCAGTGACTTTATCAGTTTTGTGTTAAAAAGACTTGTTATCATTGAGCTATTGCCAGCATGATGGGTGATTTTCAAATCGTTGGACGAATTAAGAAACTCAATAGCAACAACTACAACACGTGGGCATCATGCATGATGTCCTATTTACAAGGACAAGATCTTTGGGAGATCGTTAGTGGGAGTGAAACTATGCCGCCAGAGGAGGATTCTAATGGCGCATTGCGCAAATGGAGAATCAAAGCAGGCAAAGTAATGTTTATCTTGAAGACCACAGTCGAAGAAGAGATGTTAGAGCACATTTGGAATGACAAGACACCAAAAGAAGCATGGGACACATTCGTAACACTCTTCTCAAAGAATAACAATACAAGACTACAATATTTGGAGAACGAGATGTTATCAGTCTCACAACGTGACATGACAATTACTCAATACTTCCATAGAGTCAAGTCGATCTGTCGTGAGATTACTGAATTAGATTCGAAGTCTGTCATTGGAGAAGCTCAAATGAAAAGGATAATTATCCACGGACTACGACCAGAATATAAAAGTTTCGTTACTAATGTACAAGAATGGTCTACTCAACCATCACTGGTAGAATTAGAAAATTTGCTAGTCAACCAAGAAGTCATGCGCAAATCAGAGGCATCACATTAAAGGAGGAAGAAGAAGCACTGAACACGTGAAAGTCGGAGCAACAATAAATCGTCTACCAAACGTGGATACAAAAATGGTGACAAAGGAAGGAGTCAACAAGGAAATGCACAACCTAAAAGAGTTTAGAAGAACGATAATAAGAGTTCTCAAGAGAAGAAATTTGAAGGTATTTGCTATAATTGCGAGAAGAAGGGTCACATGTTCAAAGACGGTTAATCCAATAAAAAGTATGTCGAGAGGTGCACTACCATTTCATGAGAAAGCCCTGAAAGAAGAAATCGAGAGTATATATATATATATATATATACATACATACATACAACTTCCAAGTTTCAAGCAGTACAAATTTTTGGTATAATTATGAAAAGAAAAAATCAAACATTGAGTTCATGAGCACTCAAATGATCAGTTTTCCTGTTACAATTCATCAAAACCATGAATTAGGCTTTAAAAAGTTCCCCACATATGCAATAAAATTTACACTTGGGAAAAAAAAAAAAAAAAAACCTTTAAACTATACATCAATCTTATGTTTCTCCATTTTCCTCCTGGGTCATCTGTTCCATAAGCTGGCTATGTCATCTCCAACCTCAGATAAGAAGCTATCAGAGCTGCCTTCTCCCATGCTGGGTTGCCCAGTGAATGAATTGCCATTTGTTTCCATCTTAGTAATGTTATTTAAAACAACTTTGAGAACTTTTGAGTCACAGCCAAACGGGTCTATATTTGAAGAACAAGTGCTTGAATTTGGCATTCCTCCAAACACGGTGGCAAAGTTCTTGATGTTCTTGGCTGGGTTTGGCTCCATTTGAATGAGGTTTGAGAGAGGTGGGGTGGTTTGATTTTGAGAGAAAATGGAGAAGCAGGGCACTTGCTCATACTCATTTAAATGGCTGCTTGGATTTTGATCAAAACTGATGTAAGAATCCATTGAACCCGGGAGAGATGACGAGGCAGCGACGTCGTTGTAGCAGCTGCTACTTCCCGTGCTCGGTTGAGCGGTAACTTCCTTGTGTTTGAAGAACAGTCTGCACAGAACCCAGTCCTCCTGTGCACACAAACACAACAAGCCACAACAGTGAAAAAACAACAAATGCAGACCTTATCTGTTTGATTCAAAGTCTCAGAGAAGTTGCTATCATCTATTTAATTAAGTAAACTAATCGGCGCTTCGACGTAACGCAATCCATTATTATGAACAAGAAAATCTTTCTTCATCAGCTATCAACATTATTATAAATTTTTGAAGAAAGTCATCCCATGGCAAATAAGACAAAGTTGACTTTGGTGAGGGAGATTTATAAAGAAAGACTTCAGTTCAAGACAAACAAGCCAACTAATATGGTAATCCTCTAAATACAAGTTGCACCCACATGTTATTTTAAGCATGTCTAAGTCAAGCCAGTATAGGCTTTGAAAAAAGGGCAGAGAAAATTTACTCTCATAATCTCCCTCAATTGAACTGATATTAATATTTTTCTGACTAAAATGACACATTGTAGGGAGAAAATTCAAGCCTAAATTAGAGAGTTTCAACCCCAAATCTCAAATCAACAATAGAAATTTCTAGCTAAACAAAGGTAATATATTCAACAAAACATAACAACGAGGTGAATCCACGTCAATTGACAAAAAGAACACAGAAAAAGCTCAACAAATTCAGACATTTTTTACGAGGAGGGCATGAAAGAACAGGGGAGTGACATAATTCATTTAAATTAACAACAAAATTTCTAGCTAAACCATCGCTATTAAGTGATTAACCAAGCTCACACATTCATCAAAACATAACAATTAGTTGACTTCACATCAGTATACATAATAATAACACACAAAAAAAAAAAAAAAAAGCTAAAAGATTCACACAGGCATTTTTACAAACACTTGGAAGGCAAGGCAGAAAAGGGCAGAGATGAATCTGAATCCAATCAACAAAAGAACTTCTAGCTAGACCATCGCTAATAAGTTGATTAAGGCAATATTCACAAAAATAAAGGAATAAAGAGACAGCATTGATTCATACCTTTGGAGATGAGTCTTTGAGAGGAGAAAGGGGGCCTTCAAGACGAAATTCATGCATGACCCACTCAGTTTTTCGGCCTTTAGGGGCCCTTCCTTGGTAGAAAACAAGGGTTTTCCTCATGCCAACGAGTTGATTGGCCTTGTGAAAGATGGGCCTATCCTTGCCAGTGGCCTTCCAATACCCTGAGGCTGTGGCGCGGTTTGTTCTAAGCCCAGTCGCGTACTTCCGGTCCCGCTGGCTGAAGAAGTACCACTCCTTTCCCCCCACGCACGCCTCTCCTATACAAAATTTATAAAAATACATAATTAAAAATTTAGGTTAAATTATTTATTAAAATTTTCAATTCCATTATCAATATTTAAGCTTAGTTTTAATTTAATTATTAAATCTTAATTTTTTTATTTATACGATTGTGAGTTAGTGTGTTCGATGATCGTATTAAACTTCAAATATACATAAATAAAACACAAAAAAAAATTATCGAGTTTTTAAACGGAAGAAAATAATATATGAATAATAACGAGAATTAATCGAATTAAAAATTTTTGAACCAAGAACTAAATTTTTATTTCACCAAATATTTATATTATAAAATCAAATATTATAAAGACTAATTATTAACCCAAAATTATTATTATTATTATTGTATTTTTGTATTTTTATGAGAAAATATTTTGAAAATTATAGTGAATTGATAGGAAAATTTTAAATTATTTAAAAATAATTGAAAATCATTCAAATTATTTAATTCAAATTTTACAATTTAATAAATAGATTTATGAAAGGGCAATAAATTAAATTTTATTCAATTTGGCATTTTCTTTTCATTTTTTTTTGGCTTAAATAATAATGCATTTAAAAGTCTTGAAATAACTAAAAAAACACAATTAAGTCAAATGAAAAATACATCTAATTAAATACAATATTATAGTAAATTAAAATATATATTTAAAAAAATCTAGTTGATATTATATAAAAAAAAAAAATCATCCAAAAGTCAAATTAATACAACAAACCATTCATATTTAAAATGGTAATTAATTTCTTAATGATCTGTTTTGTTCAGATTAATCATTATACTTCAGAGATATGATACTTAGCACAGACAGAAACTTTAGCGGATGAGTCATCACGGATCAACCATATCCAAATTATATGTATAGTTCAAGCGTCGTTATCGATCACCATGCAAAGAATTATTGAAAATTAAAAAAATTCACATTCAATAACCATCAAAGGTTAAAAAAAAATAATAAATAAAAAAGGGCATATGCATGCATGAAAGTGACAACCCTAATGGGATTTGGTAAGGATACAAAATTTAATTATTGGGGAAAAGAAAAAAAAAATTATGTATTTTTCTAAATTATAAATAATTAATGAAATATAATTTAAAATTTATTTATTTGAGGGCTGCTATTGGGTGGGAACAAAGAACAACTTGATGATATTTTGGGTTTTTTTTTTTTTGTTAATAAACTGCCAAAATGTCTATTTCAACTGCATTTACTTTTGAATTTGGATTTTTTTTAATTATTCAATTATATTATCCATATTTATTTATATAAATATAATTAAATTACCATTTTGACCTATTTATAACAGTTTTTCCTTTAAAAAAAATGCAACATACTGAACATCACTTGAAAAAAAGAAATGGGTAAAAAAAAAAAACCATAAATTTACAGCATGGTAACTTTTTTTAACTTTTCAATAAATTCCTATTTTTGAAGTTACCTCAAACCAAATCTCGTTCTATTTTCGTTGATTCTGTTAAAAACCGAGCTTTTAGGTTTCGAAATTTTAAAATCTTTTATTTGTACAGATCAGAATCTCAAAAACCAAACGAACCCATATAAATTCAAACAAATAGAACTCAGTTTACTTCGGGTCAAAATCCCGTTTTATTTTGATCGACCTCTTTAAATCTGAGTTTTTAGGTTTCGAAATTGCAAAATCCTTTTAAACCACACTTTTTTATTTTCACAAATCAAGATCTAAAAACCCGACCCAACCCATAAAAATTCAACTTTTCAAAACACACAAGCACGTTAAAATTAAAAGCAAAACTTAATTACCTCAAATAAGATCTTTAAACTCGAGCTTTTAAGATTCAAAATCTAAGAAACCTTTCAAACCACGCACTTTTTAACTTCAAACTTGACCCATATAAATTCGAACTTTTCAGAACCCTCAAGCGTTCAAGTTCATATAATAAACACGAGCCTCACAAATTCCAACTCACTAGAATCATATACAAACTAAACTACCTCAAATCAAACCCTGTTTTACTTTTATCGACTCTAAGTTATGTCAAATCAAATTTCGCTTTATTTTTATCGAGAGACAGGTATCTCAAATCTAGAAAACCAAACCCGAGGCATATAAATTAAACATTTGAAATTGATATAAACACAAAGAACATGAATAAATAAAAGGTTACTAAAGAAGGAAAAAAGAAATAGAAAAACTTACTTGGAATATCCCAAGGCTCACACTTGTTGAGGTCAACTTCAATGAAGAGAGAAGAAGAAGAATGAGGAACAGACCCAATTTTGTTGATCAGATAATCACACACCAATTCTTCGTCTCTTGGATGGAACCTGAAACCAGGAGGAAGCTTGGATTCCACCATGCTTATGTTCTTCTTCTCCATTTCTTCTCTCTCTAAAAACCCAGTTCTCTTCTGCAAACTCTAAGAAGAAGAAGAGGAGGAGAGAGAAGGGGAATTTGAAGAAATAAAGTTTATATGATCAAAAGCTTAATTTTCTCTTAACTATCCTTTTATATATATATTATATGGAGGATATTAATTTATTTCTTGTGGAGAGGGAGATGGGCTTTGAATGTCATCAACTGATTGGTCAAACCATCTCAGGGCACATTTCAAGAAAAAACATCCAATTATATGGCGTAATATCTTATTATTTTAATTTTTACTTAATTAATTCTCTGAATAAAAGTATTTTATACTCTTTTTAATGGGTTAGAGATGAATTAATTCTATAAAAAATTCAAATTTAAGAAGGATAAGTTTAAGTTTAGTTTGATAATTACTTGATTTTCCTCTTGGAAAAGTATTTTAATTTCTAGTTAAATTTCAAAAAAAAATATATATATATTTCAAAACTTAATTTAGTTTTTTTAAAAATATATAAAAGTAGATAAGAAAACATAGAAACGTGGTATTTATCAACTAAAAATCAAATTGTTATCAAATGGAGATTTTAGAGACCAAAGCCTATTCACGCACATCCCCACATGTTCCGCAAAAAAAAGTATACAAGTGATGTCCCACATTAGTTGGGGAGGAAAACAAACCACATTTTATAAAGGTGTGGGAACCTTCCCCTAGCATACGCGTTTTAAGGAACCTTCCCCTAGCATACGCGTTTTAAAGCCGTGAGGGGAAGTCCGAAAAGGAAAGCCCAAAGAGGACAATATCTGCTGGTGGTGGATCTAAGCCGTTACATCTCTTAGCTCAACTTGTACACTACAACCATTAATGTCCTTAAAAGTTGGTCTCTCTTTTCTCAATTTGACCACGCGGTCAAACTCCCATAAAATCTAGCTCCTCTCTTTTGTTTCTTTTTTATTTTTTGAGTCTATTCCAGAAGAGAAATTGTTTTAGGTGGAGGGATCTTTAGAAAAGATTCAGAAGTAAATAGATACAAATGTGAAAGTGAAAGTTTATAGATTAAATTTGTATTTTAATATTTTTTAATTAATTAAAAGAAATAATATGAGAAAGAGAATTTGGTTTGGTTTGAAGAATTATGGAAGGGTCTGTTTGGAATTTAATGGTGTCAATATTAATAAAATTTTGGATTATGCAAGAGTTGGGCACCTGAATCTAACCAATCTTCATATTTAACTTGTGCAATATTCTAACCTAAATATCTGGCTGCTAAAATCTTCATGCCTCCCCTTATATTTTTAATCCCTTAATTTAAGGACAAAATTAAATTCAATAAATGGTTGAACTCTAATTTGGCTTCTAATTGTATCAATTATTTTTGTAGTAAAATTATTAACTATAATAATATATTAACTTAAACCTATTTTTGTTAATGGATATTTTTTTTATATTTATTTAATATATGGGGATTAGTGGAGAGAAAATTTTCTACATTAGCTAAAGAGGAATAGAGATTAAATTTCCCGTCCCCAACTCCATATGCAAAAAATTCCCACCTTAATTTTCACAAAAAAAAAAAAAAAAAACAATTTTAGGGAATAAGAATTGAAATATTAGTATCTACATATTCACCGTCCTCCCTCCATCAACCATAACTACGTCCTCTTGGGAAAAAAAAATCTAAAAGGACTCTCACCTAGTTTGGCTGATTAACCTCTAAAAAAACTTATTAACTTATGGTCAACCATCCATATACATTCTTCATACAGAACCACTCAATATTGGTGCGTATTTAACACAAACATGAAAACGCATAAGCAACTTATTTGTACATGCAAACATGAAAACATATGAACAATACAGGTAATAAATACAACATATACCAACATATATGTATATGTGTATGTATAAACATGCACATCACCCATCTATGTATAGAATGCCTACCTAGATATGTACAAACAATAATCCTATCAATAACTCATATAGATTAGACTATATAACTTCTAACATCTCTATGTGCATAAGAATATATACGATACAATAACTCAACATTATCTTGTTCTCGTCATCTTCCTTGAGAATAGTCTTTTCTTATGAATTTCTTTTCATTCGTATTTTCTCTTTAAATAAGTCTAATTAAATTATATAAAAAGTCAAGAATTTAAATTAAGAAAAATAAGTCGGATGAGTCGTCATTTTCAAAACTATTGACAATTAAAAAAAATCTTTAAAAAAATGGAGTTTTAGAATTGAAGAATGGGAATTGTGATCTAAAATCTAAAATTATAGTCCTAGAATGCAAAGAAAATGAATGCAACGATGTTCAATTAATCAAATCTCGAGTTTGTCCAAAGAATCATAGGTGTTGATGAGCATAGCTTAGTTGAATGTACATACCTTTAAAAGGTGATTCATGCATGGAAGTTCAGTGGCCAACGAAGAAGACAAGAGTTGTAGGAGACAGATGCTCATCATTCAAAAAGAGTAAGCTGCAATGACCAAGAATTAAACACACTAATTAAAAATATATAAACAGAACTATTATTATATTAAAATTATAAAATAAAGACAACCCATGGGCAAACAACTTTTTAATGTAAAAAGAAAAAAAAAAAAAAAAAAAAAACTAGTTGAAAAGTGGTATAATTCAACCAATAAGCTACTAATAGCCTTTTAAAATTTTCAACTAATTAAGTGACGGACGACTCTGTCAATAATTAGACGTTTAAATGTTTTACCCACGTTAAAGAAAAAAAGAAAAAAAGAAAAAAAACCTTCAACCCTTATCTAAACTCCATCAACATCATCCTAGGCCTTCGCAATCCCAATCCCATGCTTAATAATTTTGATCAAGACAGAGAGACATCATCATCCCATTCCATTATCCAAATGAATTAAAACCTTTCAACACATAATTCCTTTGTAGATATACTCAAACTTTCCCAAAAGCTAAAGGATTCCACACAAACAAACTAAAACAAAGCCTTTTGACAAGTTCATGTGTAGTTAGTTTAACACCAGCCATTTTAAACTGTACCATCTTTGTTTTCTACTCAGACAAGAGATGACGACGTACCTTTCTATTGATAGCAACTCCCCTTCTAATTCTTTCATCCGCTGGTCTCTGAAATTGTCCTCCAGCCTCATCCTTAATGGAAAGAACGACAAAATAGTATTCAAAATAGAGATATGTATCCCACACACTGAGGAACTGCCATCTGTTTAACTAAAGAAGCCGTACCGTACCGAAATTGCAGTTTGATTTGTCAACTCATATAGCCAGTTTGAGCTTCTAAACAACATCTTCAGGTCAATATAAAGGTCGATTGTCGACTTGAGCATAGTTCAGTTGGTTAAGATATATAATCTTAGATGCAGATTTTCAGCTCCACCTGATGTATCGGATTAAGATGATATTTCTTCCTGCTTTTGAGATTCTTCAAAAGTTTAGAGAGATTACAATTTTGCCACTGGGTTAAGCAGGAAGAAATTATTGTAAACTATTTGACCTTTTTACAGAAGATACATAAAAGGCTTCTTTCTGATTGGTCTTCTTATCCAATCTCTCATTGTCTTAATTCAAAAAAAAAAAAAAAAAAAAAAAAAAAAAAAAAAAAAAAAAAAAAAAAAAAAAA
>NW_019268524.1:3647203-3649370 GCF_002738365.1 Cucurbita moschata
AAAAAAAAAAAAAAAAAAAAAAAAAAAAAAAAAAAAAAAAAAAAAAAAAAAAACATTGATCCTCACCTTGACACCTTGCCGCTACGGCCACCAACCCATATCCAACAAACAACTTTGTAAAAGCCTTGGACTACATAAAACCAAGTACAAATACATTCGATAACCATTTAGTTTTCTATCTTTCTTAAAGAAAACGTTTGAATTTTCCGTTAGATTTCAAAAATAAAAAACAAATTTTAAAATTTACTTTTTTAGCTTTCCAAACTTGACTTGAATTTTAAAAACATTTGTAAAAAAGTAGATAACAGATAAGAATTACATATAAAGGACATAGTGTTTATAAATTTAATTAAAACAATGACATATTTATCAAACAAGGATAGAAATGAGCTAAATGATTCTAAGAACACTAAATGAGCTTGAAAATATTTCTACAAAGAAATCAACTTTGCAAACAAGCTTAAACTAGTCTAACGAATCTAATAAACTATATTTAAAATATACAAAATAATAATAATAATAAAAATAAATAAATAAATAAATAAAATATTTAAATACAAAAAGTAGGGGGGTGGGTGGGTGAGGGGACCATGTAAGTATGCTCGCTCCTAAAGCACTCGTATCAAAATTGACATCTGGGATGTAACGATCAAAACCCTTTTCAAAATTTTGAACCTTTTAAATTCAACGCAATATCACTTGAAACTTTTATTTCAAATCTCAACTGAATAAGGCCAAAAAGCTATCTAAATACTTCCTGTTGAAAATATAAAAAGTAAGAAATAAATAAAATGGCATCTCTCTCTAATTCCGGATAAGCATACATAACTATTGATTTAAAAATAAAAAAAAAAAAAAAAAAAAAAAAAAAAAAAAAAAAAAACAANCAGCTCTAAAACTATCTCTTAGATCAAAATTCGGAGAAAATGCTATATTGGCTAGTATGTAATACCTTTTGTGATGTCCCACAACAAATCACCCTTTATAAGAGTGTGGAAACCTTCCCCTAGCAGACGCGTTTTGAAGCCTCGTGGGGAAACCCGAAAAGGAAAGCCCAAAGAGGACAATATCTGCTAGCGGTGGATCTGGGTCGTTACACCTTTTCTCCTAATAAATCTTATGCCGCAACAACTTTCCTAGCGATTGTAGGTATGATCAAAATTCGGAGACCAATAAGGCCAAAATAAGTCCCTGCATAAGATTTATTAGTTACATTGGGAAATATTAAGAGCCAGTGACATAATTTTGACAAGAAAAATTCACATAAAAATACATATCATTTCCATTAATATCAGAGGTTTTGAGTGAGGTGAGGGGCAGGGGAGGAGGTTATGGAGGATCTCCATCTAGCATTTTTTTTTTTTTTTTTCAAAAGACATTAAATAAACATTCTATGATAAGAAGGCACAAAAAAATGTGATACTAACTGTATCATCAGTCCTATATAACAGCGACAAGTACTTAGTATGCACACAGCAAAAGGCTCATTGTGCATCCATATTTCATTATAATCCATATACTGCAAAGATTGAAGTCCAAGGCGATTTAATCCAGATTGACAGAGCTTTTCAACAAAAGGATATTTGTCAGAAGATTTGGACTGTTCACATTGCTTACTCCAATTTTCAGAAATAATAAGAGAAAAGGCATTGTTGCTGACTGGCAACCCATGAATATGAACTGCAGTATATTTTCAGGGTAACAAAATAGATGAGAATTGTTACTTGAACACTTTGCTGGTCTAAGAAACGGTTAAAATTGCATTAGTAGTATTTTATCTATTAGATAAACACATGGACGCTTTGAAGCTATGTTGCACAGCCCATTAACCCCTCTTATCATCTTCCATTCCAGCACGAAATACTCGGCCCAAACAGAACGCCGTTGATTAACAGAAAGGTAGGACACTCTAGTCTTTACTACCTCATACCTTATTGTGATGCCTCGAGCTTAGGTTCATGACACTGCGAGGAGATATTGTAGCCTCCCTTTTCTCTTGACGTCGCAAAGCCTTCCTTGAAACCCAACAGATAGGCAAGTTGATACAACTTCTGGATAATATTTATAGAAAACCTTCACAAAAATAAATAAATAAAGAAAGAAAGAAAGAAAGAAAGAAAAAAAAAAAAAAAAAAAAAAAAAAAAAAAAAAAAAAAAAAAAAAAAAA
>NW_019268524.1:3649398-3653703 GCF_002738365.1 Cucurbita moschata
AAAAAAAAAAAAAAAAAAAAAAAGAAGAAGAAGAAGAAGAAGAAGAAAGGAACACTTTAAAAGAAAAGGCATAACAGATCTACAGATTAAGTGCTATTTCAAAATATGCTTGAAGCTAAAGGCAAATTACAATTAAACTAAGTTATATGAAAAAGCCTAATGAGATAAAAATAAAAATAAAAACAAAAAGGTCATAGTACCAGTACTAATGACTGCTTTTACTTCCTTGCAGTCTACAGAACTTCTGGTTTAGATTGTGGAAGATAGTACCTTTGTTAAATCCTGTCCTGAAAGGAGAAAGATGCAACAACAATATGATAGAAACTGATGTCCATCGTGGGAGAACAAACAGAAGTTCTTGATACAAGCATAAAGTATCATTCAATAACTACATGCTTTTTCTTTTGATTCATTCCTTGAGAAAGAACAGTGTTAAGCGAAGCCATGCACCAACCAGGTAGAACATGCAAGAATAGTCACAAATGTGTAACTAAGAAATGGATAAAATAAACCTGAAACATCACTTTTTTCACACATGTAAGAAAGGGTGATTAAATGTCAATACCCTATCACCCTTTTCCTTAGTGACAAATAATTCTAATCGCAACAAAAGAATACAAATGGGACCAGATACTAAAAGTTGAGGGGTGAAGAAGAAGAAACTTCCCAGTTTAACAAAAAAGAAAAGGGGAGGGGAAATCTATAGAAATATTTAGTAAGATAAGGTCGTGGACACATTCTAAAATACCTTGTTCAAGAGATATTTCTGTTGTATCCTTGGAGGAGACCGATATCAGAAATTTATGACATTTTTTCATCTTAATGAATCTGAGACTTTATTGTTTCAGGAATGCAGGAATTTAGTTGATAGTGGCTGGAATCTCAGGTATACAAGACAGCACAATGAAAAAGAACTTTCTAACTAGAGTCTCTCATCTTCTTGAAAGTGTTCTGTTCGTTAATGAAAGAAATATGCTATGCCGGAGCTGGAATTCTGATGGCCTCTTTACACCTAAAGCTCACTTCTCTTTCTATAACATGGTGGTGGCTCTCCCTTGAACCCGAAGAAATTTTTAAATGTTCTTTGGAGGAAATAAGTGCCCAAAAAGATGAAATTTTTAGCTTGGCTAGATCAAGGAGGTTTGAATGCTGCAGACGAGGTTCCAGAAAAGGAACGGGTTCTTTATCCCAAGCTGCACAAGTTAGGGAAGTTTTTAGATCTTCTAAAAAACATGCCTTCCTCCCAAGTATCCATTTTGTAATATATAAACCTTAGTGGATAATGGATAGTACGCCATTTTCAAGTTTACGTTTCTTATCTTGCTATAGGCAGAAAATCTATCTAATCAAGCAAAATCCATCAACTAGGCATGTATGATATCTGTATATCATAAAAGTACTACCATCTGCAAGTCTGCTTGTTCACGTTCAAATGCAACAGATCTTGAAGTACTGATAAATTTCTTTAGTGAATCTGGCCAATATTCCTGAATGATTTTGTCAGATCAGAAAATCAGAAAATTAGTTTTCACTACATTAGAGTAAGTGCCCTCGTAACAAGAAACAAAATAGAAAGCTCTATCACATAATTTCTTAAATTCCTTAAATGGATTAAACTATCAGCAATATTCCACACAAAACACTCCCTAGTGGCCAATGCTGAGAACAGTCAACAACTCCGATTCTTCTCAGCAACTACTTCAGGGTCAATGATGCAGTTAGAAAATACATTATGACACGTAGTGACACGTAGATGGCAATCATCAGCATTTTTTTACGCTAGCCATATTTCATTTCTGAGTTCTTGCCATTTAATAACTTTCAGTTTTATTTAATAAAATTAGTCAAAGACATCATATGTGCACCTAAGACTGTACCAATATTTAATAAGAAATCTATGGAGTTAGTGGATACCACGCCTAGATATGGAGTTAGTGGATGAAAATAATCAGCGTCCTTATTTTTAAATCCATGTATCAATCGATAACTGAATTGATATGCTCAGGATGCAAACACACGAGGTTAGACAGAAATCTTTATGGCATCTGTTATATAATAATAATAATAGTAGTAATAGTAATAATAAAATCCAATCCCTTACATATTGATTTTCCCAGAAATTGAAACTGAATTTCTTCAAAGCAATCTGTCAATGTACAGTCTCAGCATTCTTCCGAAGAATTAGCTGTCCAACAGCGTAATATCTTAGAGAATACCTAATTTAAAAACAATATAATATTACAACTAACGATCGATCTCATTTCCATGAATATTTCTCAAATACTCCACAAGAACAAATCAATATTTGATATATGTTATGCTTAGATCCAGATAATCAAACAATTACGTAAAAATTGACATGTATCTAGAGGATTACGTCATATAACAATATCCAAAAATACTTATAATGCATCAACGAGAGAGCGTAATTATCAAATCAGTCAAATACTTCCTGCGAACTTTTGTCGTGGATAAATGGCTTACAAGTGAGTTCGACAAATATAGCTTCTAAACAAAGTTATAAAGTCCAAAAACGAGCTAATGGAAATAAAATCCAAGTCAAACAATCTTCTTCAATTAAAGACGCACCTAGACAACTCCATAAGGAATTAGGTGCAGATTTTGCGCAGGTTCCCTGCGCAACCACTCCATCCATTCCTTATCAACAGCTTCCCGTAGTCTATCCCGGAAGAGCGAATGGAAGCAGTAGCGTAATGGATATCACAAAAGAACATCCACGAGTGAAAATCAAAATCAAAATCAAATAAGCAGAATTCAAAACTTGCGCGAATGAAGAATTAAATCAACAAACCTTGAAGAATTAACGACAGAAGTATTGATCAAGAACGAGTAAGGTTTGGCAAACTCGACGATCGCCCTCGTGCATTGCAGAGTATCGGCTGCGGTATCGCAACTGTATTTCCTGTTGCCGCGAAAATCAGTCGCCACTGTTCTGTCACGCTGACGAGGCGGTAGCGTATATATACATTTACGAGTTGAGCCCAAACGACATCGTCTAACGTCTTATATATTTGACAAATAAAATAATTGTAAAATTAGCACATTTACACACATTGTTAATAGTTTAAGGTCGATATTAAATATTTAAAAATATATTATTTTACTATTACAATATTATTTATTTCTTTTAAAAGGAATATACATTATTTATTTTGAACCTAATAAATTGGTAAAAATACTATATAATCGGTCAGATTCTCCTTATTAGCTAAACAGGGTTGGGACGGAAATACTTCCCTCTCCACCCAATTCTCGTCAAACTAACTTTATTTTTAATTTATAAAATATTACTAAAATCTTGTCATATTAAAATTTGAGTTTATAGAAATTAAATATTTTTTTTATAAAATATTATTAAACTTATTATGGTGTTACCATTTTTAATAGTAATTATATTAGGAAATTAAAATTATTCCTTCATTTGTTTTGTAACTTAATAATATATATATAAATCAATTTTTTTAATTTATAATTTCTTTTTTTTACAATCACATTTTTATAACTTTGTATTCAATTTATTATACTTTATTTTGGTTAATAAATTCAAATTTTGCGAAACTAAAATTAATATAATAAATTATCAGAATTTATAAATATTATCACATATATATTACAATCTCTAACAACAAATTTTGATTTTTATAAATTATTATATTATATTATTTATTTATTTTTAATAAAAAAAATTTATAGTATAAAATGAAAATCATGCATTAAAAAGAAGTTTGCAAGAAAATCATTTAAAAAAAAAAAGAATTAAAATCGAAGGTCTATATATATTTATAATCGTTGAATAGGATACAAGCTACCAATTAATACAATATAAACTAATTAAATATTGAAAATAAAATAAAATATACTATAAATTAAATCATAAATAAAAAATATATTAAAATATAATATCTAAGATATATTCTTCGGATATTATATTTCATCGCAAACTTAAACATTCTAACGATTGGAACATAAGTGTCGTAAAAGTACAAATAAAAAAATACATAATAATAATAATAATTAACAAAGAGGTATACGGTGGGTGGAATTCGAACGTGGCAATTGAAAAGAGTGGAAACGTGGAACTCAAGAAATGGAAAAGTAGTTCACACGTGCGAAGGAGAAACGTGCCGCACGCACCAACTTTCTAATCACATCTACGCCTGGTCAAAATTAAAAAAATGTATCTTTGAATAATTTATCGGTAGGCGACTTCGGTGCCTAACTTCTTCTTCTACACCCTACTTTCCCCACCCTCCAAAAAAAAAAAAAAAAAAAAAAAAAAAAAAA
>NW_019268524.1:3654490-3676684 GCF_002738365.1 Cucurbita moschata
CAAAAAAAAAAAAAAAAAAAAAAAAGACAATAATTCCCGCCGCCGTGCCGGAGTCACTCCGATCGAGGATTCTGAGCCGTCGGCGAAGACCCATCAAACAGCCCCATGTAATTAACATTGCTATCATTACTCCTCAACCCCCCACCCTGTTGAAAAAACGTTTCACTCGCCGCTGAATTCCCCAACGAGAACATAAACGGCGGTTGCTGCAGCGGCGGCGGGGGCGGTGGAGCTTGGTTTTGGAATTGGAATACCGGCGGAGCGTCGAGGTGGTAGGCGGCGACGGTGGGGTCGAAAACGGCGTTGGAGTTACTAGGGAAGCCAAATGTGGAAAAATTGGAAGCGTTGTTGGATGGACCACCGGTGAACTGCTGGACCATGGCTCGGAAATTGGCCGCGTCCGTGTTGAATAAAGTGGTTGGAGTCCGTCGAGAGGCTCTGGTCCGCTTGCGAACCGGCTTCGAGACTCTGCCCCCATCTGGGATTAAACCGGAGGAGGTCGGTAGCGTTGTGGCAGAGGAGATGGCGGCGGTGACGACGGTGGAATCAGAAACAACCCCGGAATTGTCGTCGTTATTGACCTGACGGTGGTCGGAAAGGTTGAAGGAGAGTTGTTGATTGTTGTTTTGGTGATACATGTGAATCCATTGATCAGCCATTTGGAAGCAAGAAAGTGGCTGAATTAGAAGGGTGGTTTTGGTATATATAGATTCTTTGGGGGTATGTGGGTGTAATTTTCAAAGTTTAGAGGGGGCGGTTAGCAATTATTTCTTAAACGAAATAAATTAACAATTTCTAAGATTAAATTATTTAAAAGACAAAACACTAAAATGATAATATAAACTCTTTTTTTTCAATTTTATGGATGTCACGTGAGGGCGACACGTGGAGGGGAGATTTAAAAAGTAGGTTTGCTGTTGCCACTGTGGACTGCATGCTTCCTCGAGGCTTATATCAAGGGAATGTTTGGTTTAGTGTTTCATACCTCTTAAATAGTTTTCTGTGTTAACTGAGTCTCCACAATGGTATAATATTGTCCACTTTAAGTATAACTCTCCACAATGTTATGATATTGTACACTTTGAGTATAAGCTCTCGTGGCTTTGCTTTGAGCTTCCCAAAAGATCTCATATCAATGGAGATAGTATTTTTTTATTATAAACCAATGATCATTTCCTAAATTACCCGATGTGGGACTTTCATCCAACACCTCCCTTGATCAAAGTATGTCTCCCCTTAATCGAGGCTCGACTTCTTTTTCTTTTGGAGTCTTAGTCATTTTTTACTATGCCTTCGAGGTTCACAGTACCGTTTGAGGATTCTATTGATATGACTAAGTTTTCGATGTGGGACTTTCATTCAACACACTGATATTATTAAAATAATTTAATTTACATCCATAATATACCTTCTTATTGATTTTATTTAATTTTAATAATTACCACCAAAGATATATAAAAATTTAATTATAATTAATTAGTAAATTTTAAAAATTAAATATAATTTATATGAAATGAGTCACCAATTAAAATAGTTAATTACTTTTTGTTATAATAATAATAAAAAAAAGTAAAATAGTAAATAGTAATAATAGATAAAGAGATAAAAAAGCATGATTAAAATTATGTAATATTGAAAAGATGAAGTCAAATTTACCTCTAAGCACATATTTCAAACTTTTATATTTAATTATATGATTAAAATCAAAGATCTCCAAAAGATTGTTCACAAATGTTGAAAATTCAGCCAAATATAACCCAATTAAATTCATCTTATGAATTTAAACAATATATATATTTTTACTTTTACTTTTCAATTACTTTACAAAAATGGAAAAAATGGAAAAAAATGAGTTATTTTTATTTAGACGTCGTACACAATTTTCACCCGTATATTAACGATAATATTTAATTTTTTTTATTTTTTATTTTATAAAAGTAAAAGCAGTTAATGTTACTTTTAAAATTATAGATAATAAACATAATGCTGGGCGAGTGACGATAAGCTTATTAAGTCTTGCTGTAAATATATTTTTTATTTTTTATTTTAAGTTGAAGGGTATTAGTGAAATTTTAATTTAAGAGTATTTTTGAAAATTTACTAAAAGTAAACAGTTACATCCAAAACTAAGGATAAAATTATTGTCGAATATTTTTAAGACAAACGCACCAAAATTACGAATATTTTTATTAATTTAGCCCATTTTATATTAGGGACGGGATAAAGATTTCTAAATTTTTATTAATAGGAGAGAGAAAATATGACTTTTTTTTTCCTTCTAAAAAACATTAATGTTTTAAGAACTTAGATGTGGATAGCATGAATTTCTTCAAACCAACCAAGCAAGAATTTCCCAATTTTAATATTTTGAAAGAAAAAGAAAATAAAAAATACTCAATTTAATAATTATATTAATTTAAATTAATTTTGACAACCCCACTTATTTATTACTATTTTCATTCTATTTAATTTAAATTATATTAAAAATACCTTAAAAAAATAATTAATATTAATGAAAAATATTGACGTTTTTTTACGTTTTGTATCTTTAGTACAACGAGTTAGAGATTCATACTCTTAAAGCATTAACAAACAAGTAGCATTATGCTACTTCCAAATCTAAACTTTATGATAAAAAATTGTTTAACGACATCGTTGCAACGTTTTAAATATCGTTTCCATTCTTCCACCTCGTATATCGAACCGACCCGATTATACCCTTAATTTCATTGAGCTTCCACATCTCGTTAAAATTCCCTTCCATTTAAGGAGTTACCTTTCGTTTTCAAGTCGTGTACGCCCGTAATTCCCTCCAATCAAACACTTCTTAAGTGTCCCGATAAACCCTTATATATATATATATATCGCATGCGCTTGTGGACGCTTTCTTCATCAACCATCTTTCACCGCTTGGAGAGAATTAAAAAAATAATAATAAAAAGACGAGAAAAAAAAAAGTCAAGTAAGAAGAAAATAAAAAAGGAAAAAGAAATAAATGTTAGTATTAAACATAAAGAAATTCGCACGTTATTTTGACGAATGCGCCTGGTGATGAATCGATCGATGTGGGACGCTGATTAATTTCTGATTGATTTAATTATTTATTTTTGGTTTCTTCTGATTTTTCCACATTATTGGGCTCATATTTTCGTCGGTTTTTAATTATTTATTTATTTTTGCCTGATCTTTGACCAAGTCCGCTCATCAAATCCGCTGCGGCTCTGCAAAACCATACCCCTTTTGTTTTCACACCCAATCTCTTCTTCCCAAATGGGATTTTGCTTTGCTTCTTAATCACACCCAATTAATATTCTTTATGTTGCTTTTTTAGGGACCTGATTTGAGGTATAGCGTAAATTAGCTTGACTTATGAAGGATGTTTACTTTAGTCGGGATCATTTTGTTCAAATCCAACACGTGTCGGGAGACTGCTCGTGAAGAAATTGAACGAGTCCACTGGTTTGTTGAGTATATGATGCCAACGGCTCATGTTTATAGCGTGCTATTTAGTATCACAATTGTGCAACACTTGTTCAACAGTGAGAAAATTGAACTTGGCAGACAATTTTGACGCATGATCAAGCCTTGGGTCACATTTGACAAAAAATATTTTACGAGAGAGTGAGTGAGTAATGTTATAGGCTAAAAGTGAATGAGCAACAACCATAGCTTTGATAACATATAACCCAGATAAGAATAATTGTCAGCTAGTCACATCCCCTATAATACATTCTAAGACATTTTAGCCATGGCGGGTGTAGACATGATTTTGGTGAACGATCATACATCTCCGTATTGATATAACAAGAATAATAAATATCTAACTAATATGAAAGGTAGTAAAAGAAGTTTGAAACGAGCATATGACCATGGATAACATGGATAAGAGCGATTATGAGGATATGACAAATAAGAAAAGCTCAAAAGAATTGAAAGTCATACATATATATACTAACAAGGTACCCTTTCATTTTTTATGGCTCAATCATACGAACTTTGTGGAGCAATTTTATGTTGAGTGACCTCCTAAGATACACGAATGAACCGAGACTATATGCGAATGAGAGCGATCTGTGACCATGTCGTTAGGGTATGTAAGAGAATATCAAGACCATAAGGTGCTGAATCCTGATCTGAATCGGGGTCACCAGTTGATCAGCTAAATTCTAAATTAAAAAGTAATTAAAAAAACTAGACAAAATTACCAAAACCATAACGTTTTCTTAAAGTATGATGTGGATATTTACTTTATTTAATTGCAGCTTTGTGAGAAGGAAAATGCTTTGCCTGCACATAAAATAAAAAGAACATAAGACCAAAATAAATAGAACAGAACAAGACATGAATTAAGATTTAGACCATACCCAGAAAAATTTCCAGCTGAGAACTGGTTTTATGTATGCAAAGGTTGTCCTGTTCTTGTTTTAGCTAACCCGACAGGCGTCTATCTCGAACATGAACTGACATGTTGTTTATGCGAGTCTGGGGCTAGGCATCGTCGAGCTATTCCTAGAGCATAAACAATTACATCTCTGCTAATGGAGAATCCGAAATGAAATCGTCGAAAAATACACGTAATCGAAGGCATACCATATCTTGCAGATTATTTTCAATGTCAAAACGACCTTGCGCACCCGGTTCCCTCGGGTTAAGCTGTCCTAGGGACTAAAGGATAAGGAATATATTAAGTTGACGAATCGAACCGTGTCGTATATCGATCTAGCATTGGTTACTGAATATAAGACTAGTACCTGTATTGTTTGTCTATCGTCACGTGGACCGACACGAGCTACAACCGAAGGAGATTGATCCTGAAGAATCAGAAAGTTGAACTAAGGTTCTTATTTCTTAAAGAACATTATGATCCTATGTATCATCAAGCATACCAAACTCTGCATAGCTTGAAGACTATAATAACCTTCAGGTCCATCACAGAAAGGCGAATTTGTGCAGCCATCGAGTGCAGCTGCTCTCGAATCGACTTCCTGCACGAATGTACGAACCCAGAGGAGAGAATTTGTAAGAACAATACCATTTACAATGAAAACACTTTGCACGAATTCTAGCACAACTGCATCGAACATACCGCCTCCGACGATTTGTACCGTGCCTGCTTGGTGATCTGATAGGCAGAAACAGGAGAGTATACAGATGTTTAGTACAGAATACACAGATAGAGACTATACAATGCTCTCTAGCCAGAAGCACGTACCGACTCACCTTGCCTTTTTTGATCGTTTTCTTTTTACGAGACGACTTGGCCATATCTTCGCCACGATCATCGTCTTCGACGTCAACAAAACCAACAGAAACCATATTTGTTTCTGCAAAGCTCTTGTTAGAATTGTTCACAAAAACACACTGTTTCAATACGTCCTCTAATGCGTCAAATGCAATATCATACGTTTCTCGAGATAAAGACCCGACTTCACTTAGTCTAATGGCTTGTTTGCAGAGGTGGTTGAACCGCGCCACTCGGTAATGAAGTCGATTTGACGATTCACTTAGCCTGACCTTTGCATTTCTCGTCCAACGTTTCAAAATATATTTCTGTGGGATGCTCGTTACACCAGAAACCTGAAGAACAAGGATAGCGTGTCTGCAAAGGATGCCTCTATGCTCGAAAGAACGGCATCGACAACGTATATCCAATTCTGCTTTATTCCAAGCTACCAGGAACTTCTGCTGCTCTTCCAGATCATCAACTTGGTATGTTACAATAGCTCCATCTTCGGTTTGTTCGTGCACTCGACATGAAGCTGCACCCACTACCTCCAACTGGAATTTCTTAAATATCGTCGTCACGTAGATGGTCGCCGTTTGTTGCTCGAAAGGAGAGAGACATTTCAAGGCAGGTTCTTGGTGCCGAGTTTCAAAATCAGCATCAGCTTCCAACTCGAGCATATCTTTGGAGAAAATCTCAGATCGTTCAACAAACTCCTTGAACGTAGCTTCTTTACTTATATAATTGTCAAAAAACGAAGCCACGCTCCCCGATCGTTCACTCGTACACATTCCAGCCAAAAAATAGTTCTTCACATACGCTGGCACCCATTTCTTATGATCATCAAACAGTAACTGAAGCCATTCATTCTCCTTTACTTCAAATTTCTCAACCATTTCCCACCATTTCTTTTCAAATTCTTCATCCCTCCAAGATCCATAAATGCATTTATCAAAGCTTTCCATAAAATTTCTGTTCTGATCTATAATCTTTCCTAGTTTTTCACGAACTCTTGTTAGTATGTGCCACAAAGAGAACAAATGGATTGCCTTGGGAAATACATCTGCAACAGCTTCTTTCAAGAACGATTCTCGATCGGTCAAGACCACGGTTGGAGCAGGACCACCCACCGCTTTGAGCCACGTCTTCATTAACCAAATAAGACTTGAAGTAGCTATATCACCAATCAGTGCACCTCCAAACAGGACATACTGAAAATGATGATTGACTCCAACAATAGGAACAAAAGGAATTTGATATCCACTGCTTATGTAATGAGTATCAAAGAAGATCACATCACTAAAGTTCTTGTAATCATGCCTTGCTTTTGCATCCACCCACAAGACACTTCTCAGCTGTTTTTCTTGGTTGAAATCTACAGCATAGAAGAAATTAGGATTCATTTCTTGCATATGCATAAAATGCTCGAGCATCAAATGGACGTCTCCCTCGTCTAGAGCCAACTGCAAACCATTCTTCTCAGAAGCAATGATATCCGGGTTTTTGTTCTTTCCCTTTAAAGCATAATGAAAATCATCAGGACAAATCTCATGGTTATGCTCTCTTATAAAACCATGAACAAACCATTTTCCATCTTCCCTTTTCTTGATGTGTATGCTAGCATCACAACCCGTCTTCATACACGGTCTAGGCTTGACGGTCGTAGTCGACTCTCGCTTGCTTCCAAATCGAGAGCAAGCAATCTTAATGTCTATGAACTTTCCAGATCTTTTAGAGCGTCTGCTTGCTTTTATTGTGATGCCAAATCCCACAAATCTAGCATATTCTCTATAAAATGAATATGCTTCTTCCTTCGACTCGAACTCCAAGCCGATTTTCGGTTCAAATGCTGGCCCCATGATGTGATTTATTCCCACGTTAACGATATCCATCTGATCCCGAACACTATTAGTTTCGGTATTTGGAATTGACATTCCCTGACTTAGCTCAGCCCTTGTAGGAGAATTTGCAGCCCTTCCCTCACCATGTGTCTGATCCAAATCCATGCCATCATTTTTACTCTCAAGGATGCCTAACCTTTCTTGATCACTGGAAGGCAGCTCAAGGTCTATATCCATGAGGAAAATGTAAAAGATTGAATAGGCCCCTGAGAGTACACAAGGATGAGGCTCTGTAGCTATCAAGTTCTTGAAGAAGCAGAAAGAATTTACATTATGATACACAGATCTCAGCTATTGATCTACTATTGTAGATCAAGGAACTTGAAGTTTTGATATCTGTTCATAGTTCATGCTTATACAGCTGAAGAATTTCTCAATTTTTAATTTCCATACTCCGAAATCCCTAAGTTCTGAGTTTCATCCACAATACGTTCTTATATAAACTTGAATTGCATCAAGTCTAGCAGCAAGAACAAGTAAAATCAAGAAGTAGATATACAGAAGCACATCGAAAGGCCAGAAGAAACGAAATGCCGTAATTTAATGAAGAATCAGTTTACAAATCGAAGCCTCAGATGAAAAGAAGAAACGCAAGAACCCTAATTAGTTGAAATTCCGGAATCAATTACCTCGGAAGGGGCGAGACAGGTGATGCGGCGCTGCAGAAATTAAAACGAACTAACAAAAGAAGAAGAAGAATCGACGGGAGATTCCATTGCCGCCGAGGCTTAATTCGAAGCTCCTTCGTCGCCGGATTTTCATCGCTTTTCGCCGGAAAGATGAACGGAGCAACCAATCCGGGCTATCGCCGAATAAGCTCCATTTGGGTCGGATCCAGACGAAAAATTAAACACGTCCGTCATTCTACGAACGGATAATTTTAATCAAAATGTATATATACACAAAAGTGTACTAAATTCGTAATTTATATAAAAATAATTACAATTAACCGACTAATCAAGCAACTTTACAGATTAATAGCTAAAATTTGACGTTTTCGAGACAACATAAAACAAACTGTTCTACAAATAGATAAGTAATCGGCCGAAAGCATCTTCTTCTTATAGAAGAACTTGCTCACCAACTGCTCTTTCTTTCTTTGCTTGCACAGGAACAACATTTTGAGTGCTTCGCCTAGAACAAGAAATGGGGTTCAACCATCTGCTTCGTACGATCATCAAACCCAAGGTTTCAGATCATCACTACCCTTTTCAAATTTGATCATCTTGTTTCCTCTTCTGTGTTTTTGGTTGATCCATTTTTTTTCTGGAACTTACTGCGAATCATGTTTATGGTGTTCTTGAATGGTGGGGTAGTTGAACTCTGTAGTTTAGAGATTTAATCTTTTGGCAGAGGGGGATTTGTTGGAAGTATGATCTTGATGAGGCGACTTGTCTTCTTTTATAGCATTTATCTCCCCCGCCATTAGAGAACACCATGCTAACTTCCTACCCTGCGGAATACATGGAAGTTGTATTCATTTCATTCCAAAGCTCAACTGTACAAATTAGTGAAGGATATAACTATATAGAGCTGTTTGGAGAGATAAAAGGGGAAGTAATCCTTCATGGATCTCAAGTTGGTTCGAGAGGGAACTAAGCATTTCTTATAAGAGTGTGGAAACCTCTGAATAGACCTGGTTTTAAAACCTTGAGGGGAATCTCAAAAAGAAAAGCTCAAAGAGGACAATATATGCTAGCGGTGTGCTTGAGTTGTTACAAATGGTATCAGAGCTTGACACCGAGAGGTGTGCCAACGAGGACGTTGGGCCTCCAAGGGGGCTGGATGAGATAGGTGAATCAACCATCTATCCTCCTGAGGAGAAGTTTGGTTTCAAACCCCGGTTCAAATAGAAGAAGTACGTCATGCTAATGTGCCTTGGATGATCCACATCTCAAGGTCACGCGTTGATGAGCATATTGAACTATTCATGTGGCTAAGAGCCCTCACAGCTTAGGCACAACGACGCAATTATCAGGGGCGCGCTCTACCACTGAACTAATAGCCCGTCGTGCGGGCCTCCCGTTGGGGCCCGCTATGCTAAAAGCGAGAGATACCCCATTCCTCTCTTTCCTTTTTTTCTCCCCCATGTCGTCACACGGGAGGGACATGGAGATGTAAAAAAGGGCGGTGTGCCAACGAGGATGCTGAGCCCTCAAGGGAAGTGGATTGTGAGATCCCACATTGGTTGGAGAGAGGAACGTAGCATTTATTATAAGGGTGTGAAAACCTCTTCTTAGTAAACGCGTTTTAAAACCTTGAGGATAATCTCGAGAGAGAAAACCCAAAAAGGACAATATCTACTAGCGGTGGGCTTGGGCTGTTACATATGGTATCAGAGGCAGACACTAGGCGGTGTGTCATCGAGGACGTTGGGCCCTCAAGGGGGGTGGATTATGAGATCTCACATTGGTTGGAGAGGGGAACGGAGCATTCCTTATAAGGGTGTGGAAACCTCTTTCTAGTAGACACGTTTTAAAACCTTGAGGAGAATCCCAAAAAGAAAAGCCCAAAAAGGACAATATTACCTAGCGGTAGGCTTAGGTTGTTACAAATGGTATCAGAACCGGACACCGGGCGATGTGCCAGAAAGGAGGCTGGGCCCCTAAGGGGGGTAGATTGTGAGATCCCACATTGGTTGGAGAGGGGAACGAAACATTTCTTATAAGGGTGTGGAAACCTCTTCCTAATATGCATGTTTTAAAATCTTGAGCGGAACCCCGAAAGGGAAAGTCCAAAGAAGACGTTACAAAGCAATCCTTAATTAGTTTATGTTCTGAAGTTAGGGGATTTGGTGGTTTCTTTCCTTCTCGTGTCGGCAGAAGGAAAAGAGACTCCATGCTAGTACCTCAAATGTTTATCATCGTATGATATGCTTTGATTAAACCGTTTCCAGGTTGGTTCCTGTGCAAAAGATGCTTCTGCGCATAGAAACTCTTGTGAGCGGCTCATTCAGGTTCAATCACTTAGCCACCCATATGGAACAGAAGCATCATTGCAGAGGGACAATTCGAGTACTGGTTCAAGGAACGGTCAAGGGTAACTTCGAGTCTCCGTGATAATATTATATATGATCAAGAAAATATTCATCTACTCGAAACATTTTCGATTCGAAAACGCTCGTTATCTCACATATTTTACGTATGGAATCCCAGTTTCAAAGGCCATGACATGCTTGCACCTTTCACAGCTGGTTGGCAGGCTGCTGATTTGAATCCTTTGGTCATAGCAAAATCTAAGGTATTTCTTCACGTTCTTCTTTTTTCATCGTCGTTTTTTTCTAAAAACTGGCAATCCCACGAGGACCTTCCGTCCCCACGTGATAATATTTGTCGTGGTGATTTATCATGGCTACAGGGTTCCTATGTTTACGACGTTAACGGGAAGAAATATCTCGATTCGCTTGCTGGTTTATGGTGCACGTCCTTAGGTATTCTTACGGCTCCCGATCTTATATAATGGCTTTTCGGGTCTAGCTTTGTATATTAAGTCTTTCGAGTCGTGTATGAATACTGAATATCGGCAGGGGGAAGCGAGCCTCGGCTTGTTGCTGCAGCGATGGCACAGCTGAATACATTGCCGTTTTACCATTCCTTTTGGAATCGCACAACGAAACCGTCTTTGGTATTGTATTCCTTTCTTAGTATGAAGCTACTTAAAATTCTTATCATTACATGTTATGACATGAAAGCTCACTTAAAAAAGAAATCAAACACAGTTTGGAATAACGGCCCAAGCCCACAGCTAGTAGATACTGTTCGCTTTGGCCCGTTACGTAGCGCTATTAGCCTCACGATTTTAAAACGTGTCTACTAGAGAGAGGTTTCCACACCCTTATAAGGA
This sequence comes from Cucurbita moschata, assembly GCF_002738365.1. NCBI lineage: Eukaryota > Viridiplantae > Streptophyta > Magnoliopsida > Cucurbitales > Cucurbitaceae > Cucurbita > Cucurbita moschata. The sequence goes on from NW_019268524.1 coordinate 3,665,459, forward strand.
ATGTTTCATTCCCCTCTCCAACCGACGTGGGATCTCACAATCCATCAATCTTGGGTGCCTAACGTCCTCGCTGGCACACTGCCTGGTGTTTGGTTCTGATATCATTTGTAACAGTTCAAGCCCACCACTAGAAGTTATTGTTCTCTTTGGCCTGTTACGTATCGCCGTCAACCTCACAATTCTAAAAAACGCGTTTTAAAACTGTGAGGCTGATAGCGATACATAACGGGCCAAAGCGGACAATATCTGAAAAAATACAAAACTTGAGATGTCTGAAGTTTAATGATAACTGTTGCAACCTCGACGTAGCAATATTGTAAAAACTTCATGATTTTACCTTTACCAAACAATTCCCGACCACTTTCCCACCTTAATATCAAGGAAGCTCACCCCAAGTTGGTTCATGGCCCGAACCTCTCTTTCCTCGAATTAATGTCGAGTCTAAAGGAATATTGTTATGTTGTCTCAAAGTAACTCTAATCAACTAGAACTATTTTGATGGTAGTTTCCACTGCCTGACTAGCGTCGAGCCCCGTAATTTCGGGAGAACGGGTGACATGATTCATTTATCAAAGAGATGTCGAAAACGCAGGAGCGTAATCTTGTTCTATTTATCTTGTTGTCCACTGCAGGATCTAGCAAAAGAAATACTGGAAATTTTTACTGCAAGAAAAATGGCGAAGGTGTTCTTTTCAAACAGTGGATCAGAAGCAAATGATACTCAGGTGCTTTTTGTTTACTCTACATTGTTACCATGAAAATTTTATTACCTGTTATCGAGCTACCGAAGGAAAAGAGATCAGGTAAATACGAAACCGTAAAATATGGTCATTCAGTGTCCAGTTGAACTGAATGTAATTGTACTAGTGTGGGACGGGCCACTTGGTAACTAGGGTTTAAAACGCTCTCTTTGGGCTTCCCCTCAAGGGTTTAAAACGCGTCTGTTAGGGGAAGGTTTCCACACCCTTATAAATGGTGGTTTGTTCTCCTCCCCAACTAATGTGGGACATCACAATCCACCCCCCTTCGGGGCCCAGCGTCCTCGCTGGCACTCTTTCCTTCCTCCAATCAATGTGGGACCGCCCCCCTTTGGGGCCCAGCGTCCTTACTGGCACACCGCCTCGTGTCTACCCCCCTTCAGGGAAGAGTGATTTGTTCTCCTCCCCAACCAATGTGGGACATCACAATCCACCCCCCTTCGGGGCCCAGCGTCCTCGCTGGCACTCTTTCCTTCCTCCAATCAATGTGGGACCGCCCCCCTTTGGGGCCCAGCGTCCTTACTGGCACACCGCCTCGTGTCTACCCCCTACCAATGTGGGACATCACAATCCACCCCCCTTCGGGGCCCAGCGTCCTCGCTGGCATTCTTTCCTTCCTCCAATCAATGTGGGACCGCCCCCCTTTGGGGCCCAGCGTCCTTACTGGCACACCGCCTCGTGTCTACCCCCTACCAATGTGGGACATCACAATCCACCCCCCTTCGGGGCCCAGCGTCCTCGCTGGCACTCTTTCCTTCCTCCAATCAATGTGGGACCGCCCCCCTTTGGGGCCCAGCGTCCTTACTGGCACACCGCCTCGTGTCTACCCCCTACCAATGTGGGACATCACAATCCACCCCCCTTCGGGGCCCAGCGTCCTCGCTGGCACTCTTTCCTTCCTCCAATCAATGTGGGACCGCCCCCCTTTGGGGCCCAGCGTCCTTACTGGCACACCGCCTCGTCTTCCTCCAATCAATGTGGGACCGCCCCCCTTTGGGGCCCAGCGTCCTTACTGGCACACCGCCTCGTGTCTACCCCCTCAATGTGGGACCGCCCCCCTTTGGGGCCCAGCGTCCTTACTGGCACACCGCCTCGTGTCTACCCCCTTCAGGGAACAGTGAGAAGGCTGGCACATCGTCCGGTGTCTGGCTCTGATACCATTTGTAACGACCCAGATCCACCGGTAGCAAATATTGTCTTCTGTGGGCTTCCCCTTTCGGGCTTTCCTTCAAGGCTTTAAAACGCGTCTGCTAGGGGAAGGTTTCCACACCCTTATAAATTGTGGTTTGTTCTCCTCCCCAACCAATGTGGGACATCACACTCTTCATCTTCATAGCTAGGATGCTTCAAGCTTCTGGGCCTCAGGAACTAGAATGGAATCTCGTGACTCGAGTGTAGGATGAATCCGCTAGCACGTCCTTGCAAAATCTTACCCAATTCTTGCCACTCTCGCACAAACCTTAGCTCGTTTCTTACCTAACCAGTGGTGTACGAGAGGAGGGAGCCTAAATACCGTGCCCCCATACTGGTACTGACAGTTCTTGCCTTCGGTAATATCTGGTTGATGGTCTGCTTCACATAGGCTCCCCTTATTTTCATACTTACTTTTGCCGGAGAAAGATATTATGACCTTAGTGATGCTTGCGTTGAGTATAATAATAAATACTCGTGATGAGTAGTTACTTTCTATAGGTGGTGATTATAGTTGTTGGACGCCCCAATCCACCCCCTTTCGGGGCCCAGCGTCCTTGCTGGCACACTGCCTCGTGTCCACCCCCCTTTGAGACTCAGCCTCTTTGTTGATACATTGTCCAGATAGCTCTAATACCATTTGTAACAGCTCAAGCCCACTGCTGGCAAATAGTCATATTTGAGCTTTCCCTTTCGAGTTTCCCTTCAAGATTTTTAAAACGCGTCTACTAGGGAGAGGTTTCCACACCCTTATAAAGAATGCTTCGTTCTTGTCCCTATGTATAATATCAAATGAATAACATCATTTTCTAACTCGTGTAGGTAAAACTAGTTTGGTATTATAATAACGCACTCGGGCGACCGAACAAGAAGAAAATCATCGCTCGTTCAAAATCGTAAGTATGTTCGTTATCCAACACTCTTTTCAAACACGCTCTACTCATTGTACTCATCCAAGTCTTTGCTATCTTTGCAATCTTAGGTACCATGGTTCCACATTGATATCAGCTAGTCTTTCAGGGTATGCCAATAACAAAAGATAGCTACTAAGACTGAGAAAGCTTTAATAACTTGCTTGACCAAACTATGTTAACTTGGCAAATCTTATTAGTCTTCCAGCATTGCATCAGAAATTTGATCTTCCTGCTCCGTTTGTACTGCACACGGACTGTCCTCATTACTGGCGTTATCGTCTTCCTGGTAGTACCGAGCTGCGGTATTTTTATTAGACGTGTTGTTACACGGTTGATACTATTGCTCTTACAATGCTAAATATGACTGTGATGTGACAGGTGAAACCGAGGAAGAGTTCTCGTCGAGATTAGCTAAGAGTTTAGAGAGTCTTATTCTCGCGGAAGGACCCGAGACGGTGATGTCACCGAAGTTAACTAAAGTTCGAATATTTGACGTCTGCTGATAATCTTTAGTGTTTCTAACCTTTGGTTCTTTTAGATTGCTGCCTTCATTGCTGAACCTGTCATGGGAGCTGGTGGTGTGATACTTCCTCCTGCAACTTATTTTGATAAAGTAAGCTGCCACTTTCTTTACGAGGCATAATCATGAGTACTTCTAGAGTTTCGTTTCTTCAAAAATATAAAAATAAGAACGAAAGAAAAGAAAAGTGTGAGATCCCACGTTGGTTGGAGTGGGGAACGAAACATTTCTTATAAGGGTGTGGAAACCTCTCCCTAGTAGACGCGTTTTAAACCGTGAGGCTAACAGCGATACGTAACGGGCCAAAGTGGACAATATCTGCTAGTGGTGGGGTTGGGCTGTTACAAATGGTATTAGAGCCAGACAACGGGCGGTGTGGTGTGCCATCGAGCACGCTGGCCCTCAAAGGGGGTGGATTGTGAGATCTTACATTGGTTGGAGAGGGGAACAAAGCATTCATTGTAAGGGTGTGGAAACCTCTCTCTAATAGATGCGTTTTAAAACCGTGAGGCTGATAACGGTACGTAACGGGCCAAAGCAGACAATATCTGCTAGCGGTGGGGTTGGGCTATTACAAATGGTATCAGAGTCAGACACCGGGCGGTGTGCCTAAAAACGTGAGGATGATGGCGATACGTAATAGGCCAAAGCAAACAATATTTTCTAGCGGTGGGTTTGGGTTGTTACAAATGGTATGAGAGCCAGATATCGGGCGGTGTGTCGAGTACGCTGGGCCTCCAAGGAGGGTGGATTGTGAGATCTCACGTTGATTAGAGAGAGGAACGAAACATTCATTATAAGAGTATGGAAACCTCTCCTTAGTAGACGCGTTTTAAAACCGTGAGATGGGCGGCGATACGTAACGGGCCAAAATGGACAATATCTGCTAGCGGAGGATTTAGGCTGTTTACATATGGTATGAGAGTCAGACATCGGGCGTTGCGCCAGCAAGGACGCTGGGCCTTCAAGGAGGGTGGATTGTGAGATCTGATATTGGTTGGAGAGGGAAACGAAATATTTCTTGTAAGAGTGTGGAAACCTCTCTCTAGTAGAGGTGTTTTAAAATCGTGAGGTTCACAACGATACCTAACGGGCCAAAACAGACAATATCTACTGGCCGGTTGGAAGTTAGAAAATTATTGAATGGTTTCTAATTTCATGAGCAGGTCCAAGCTGTGCTGAAGAAATATGACATTCTTTTCATTGCCGACGAGGTAATGCTATATTACTAGCTGCCTTCATACCTTTTCACTTCTCTTACCCAATGCCCTATAAGCTCTTCCCTGCCATAGGTTATTTGTGGTTTCGGAAGGCTCGGGGCGATGTTTGGATGCGATAAGTACGATATTAAGCCAGACTTGGTATCGACAGCTAAGGTGAAGTCGGGCTATTTCCGAGATTCAACACAGCTCGTTTAGAGCCTGAGAAGAACATATTTCTTTATAATGCTTATTTTTGCAGGCTCTTTCTTCTGCATATATGCCTATTGGTGCTGTCATTGTAAGCCCTGAAGTCTCAGATGTCATACACTCTCAAAGCAACAAGCTTGGTAAGTTAGTCATGGGGCAACCGAAAATATCCTCGTAACGACGAATTGATCGTCTGTTCATTCAGGTACTTTTTCCCACGGATTCACATATTCTGGACATCCTGTTGCTTGTGCTGTGGCAATTGAAACACTGAAGATCTACCGGTATGAAGATTTTGCTAGTCCTCATGACTAACTGTGAGATCCCACATCAATTGGAGAGGGAAACGAGTGCCAGTGAGGACGTTGGCCCCTAAGGGAATGGATTGTGAGATCGCACCTTGGTTGGAGAGGAAAACGAGTGCTAGTGAGGACGCTGGGCCCCCAAGGAGGTGGATTATGAAATCCCACCTCGGTTGGAGAGGGGAACAAAACATTATTTATAAAAGTGTGAAAACCTCTCAACATTCGGCTAACGGTGGGCTTGGGCTGTTACACTAACTATACTAAACATTTTGGTGTTTCATGTTGTGCAATGTGTTTTTCTTCATAGAGAGAGAAATATCGTCGAGCAAGTAAAGAACATTGCCCCGAGGTTTCAAGATGGTGTAAAAGCCTTCTCTAACAGTCCCATCATAGGAGAGGTACAGCTCGAGTAATCTTTTCTTTCTCGTGGCTACAAAACGTTTGCTCGTGTCAGCTCGTTTGGTCTGTCTTTTTGCAGATAAGAGGGACGGGATTGGTTTTAGGCACGGAATTCACAGATAACAAATCACCCAACAATCCATTTCCTCCTGAATGGGGTAGATATCTTCTGTTGTGAAAAGTTTCCATCAATATTGGAATCATATTGTTAAAAAGTGTTTGAATGTGATGTATAGGGATAGGTGCATATTTTGGAGCAATGTGTGAGAAGCATGGAATGCTAATACGCGTAGCCGGGGATAGCATAATGATGAGTCCTCCCTTCATAATCTCACCTGAAGAAGTTGATGAGGTACACCAAACACATTCTTACATTCTTCCATTAAGTTATTGGCTTTGATCAAAGAATTCCTGAAATAGTTCCTCGTTAAGTTGTGACAAACACAAACTAATGAGGACAATGAAGTTTGAAATGAAGGAATGGGTTAAGCTTAGAGATATCTACCAAGCGGGAGCGGAGATGGGGACTTTTCCCTTCACATTTATTTTTATAGAGGTCGAGGTGGGGATTTTCCACGGATAATTTCCGGGAATAGGGTTCTATACGGGAAATTTTTTCCCCATCTTTTTATATATATCTATAATTTCAATTAAAAAAATATAAAACATCATATTAAATTCAATTCAATAATATTTTATAAGCAAAAATATAATATAATATAATGTTCTAACTTAGAACGATTTAGTAAATAGGAAAAAATTTGAAAAAATTTCACCTCGTTCTGCCTCCCATTCGCTGTTTAAAATGAGGATTTCTCAGTCCGTTTGAGGTGGGTAAATGAACATATTTATGTTCATTGGGTTGATGTGATCCAAATTTGTTGTTCATAGAATAATAGAGCTTCTAAGTGAATATAAATGAGTGTAATATGAAACTTGAGAGCTCTAATCCTGAAAATGGTTTCATTTGCAGCTTATAAGCATCTATGGGAAAGCATTGAAGGATACTGAAGAAAGGGTGAAGGAACTCAAATCTCGGGCGGAGTAGTTCAACCGACACCTAGCCTAATCAATAATGTGGAAAAGTTTATTTACTCCAATTGTTTGAGAATAAGGAAAACAGAAGAAACCATATTGGAGTGTGTAAATTATCACGGCTTTAATCATATTGGAGTGTGTAGATTATCATATTGAAGTGTTTTTGAACCTTCATAACTTATATAATACTCTTGAACTTCTTTGAAGGTTCAAAAATATATCAAAATCATTGCCTGTCAGTATTATATGAACTTCTTTGAAGGTTCAAAAATATATCAAAATCATTGCCTGTCCCTGACGCGGGCGGATTGAACTGTCTCGTTGCTTCGCTCCTCTTTCTTGATTATTCTTTTCCTCTCCTGTCTGTAACCTAACTTTGATTCATAGATCACCACAATAACTCTTTCCTTAGAAATCATCCCTGTTTCTTTCTTCAAATCAGAAAAACCATGGCTTCCGATCCCCAATGAACTCTTAAAAGCAGTTCTAAAAAACTTGCGTGTCATTTGGAAATGATTTCAGTTCTAAAAAACTTCCGATCCCCAATGAACTCTTAAAAGCAGTTCTAAAAAACTTGCGTGTCATTTGGAAATGGTTAAGAGATGCTTCATTTTAAAAGAATTTTGTTTAGATGGAAAATAATTTCAGAACTTCTAAAGAACAATTTCGCAAATTGTAAGGAATTGAAAGACAACCAACCTCAAAAGGCGATCCCAATCTAAGAAAATCAAACAATCCTTCTGATCGCAGAAGAAAAACAAAGAAAATTCAGCCCAATAGCCTCCCTGAACACAAATAAGTAGATAATGGAGGAGGAATCTGTAGTTGATATAAAATAACACATGAATACCACAAAGTGAAAGCAATGGGAAGGAGTTTACCCAGTTGTACTTGTATGTGTGATCAGCAATGCCATTTGATCATACAAAGATCCTACTGCGTTCATCGAGAATCAGAAATTGAAATTGTATCCAAATGTGAGGCGTTTAAAAGAGATCGAACGATTCAGATCATTCAATTAGATTCTTCCTCGTTCCACCCATTTAGGGCTAAGAGAAGATCAACAAAATTTAGTATCATCGCACCAAACAATGGATGATTCATAATTTAAAATGTACTTCCAAAATTTAAAACAAGATGAAAGAAAAACCTCCAAATCCTCGAAACAATTTCCTCAGAACCTAAGCTTGGTAAAAAACCACCTGTTCTTCCCAGTCTTAAACCTGTCCTCCAACCTCTTCTTGATCTCCTTCGAAGCCGCGACCTTCGAGACCTTCGACTGCAAACAATCCACATTAACCACATCCTTGAGATCAACATCGAGCGTGTACCTTGTCGGCATTATGTGCTGGTAGTTCACAAGCTTGATGAAAGCCTTCACTCTCGATTTCTTCGCCGTCTTCTTCGTCGAATCTTTACGAATCACTTTGCTCGGGTACTTCTTCATCCCTGCAACCAAACAATGGCCATAGGGCCGATCGCGGGTTCCGTCATCGAAGTTGCGTACAATCACAGCCTTACGCCCGGCGAATCGGCCTTGGAGAACAATAACTGCTTTGTTCGGCTTTATAAATTTCACCATTTTAAACCCGATTTGAGCTTCGATTAAGCTGTAGACGACGATGAGATCATAAACCCTAGAATCTGATAGCAGAGCAGCTTATTTATAAGCGGCACAACTGAAACCCTATTTATATTTGAATCTGGGCCTAAATGAAGACATTCACTATTGGGCTTTTTATAGCTTGTGTATAATTGGGCCGTATTGGGCCTCACTTGTCAACTGGGCTTAATTGTTGGGCCCATGACTATTTTTGCACCATTGAATTGAAAAAATATTAGAAGATTTTAGATATTACAAAAACAAACAAATTAGATCTAAACATAATAAATTATCTTTAAATGGATTTATTTCCGATGCAAGAAACGATGAGTCCTATTTTCTTCTCGCAAACCACAGGAGCGTCGGGAGCATAGAGGAGCAAAGTTCACTTTCCCTTCATGGTAAAGCGATGCATAAAAAAGGGTTGGCCCGTCAAAAGTCCAACTCCTCTATGGTTTGGTATCCGGATTCATTCAGGGAGGAGTCAGTTTGAAAGCCAGTCCCCTCACGAGCATAAACAAAACGAGCATCGTACGATTAGCCCTAAACATGAGAAGATAGGTCTCTAAAGTCTCTCGACTCTTCCAAGGATTTTTTTTTCTTTTCTCCCATTTTTAATAACTTAATTTTCTCGATTTCGTTCGGTTTTCACCCACTTCTAACCTCAAGGGACGATGACATCAAGAAACCGAAGAGTTGATGTGATGTCCCACATTGGTTGGGGAGGAGAACAAACCACAATTTATAAGGGTGTGGAAACCTTCCCCTAGTAGACGCGTTTTTAAAGCCTTGAGGGGAAGCCCGAAAGGGAAAGTCCAAAGAGGACAATATCTACTAGCGGTGGATCTGAGCCATTATAAATGATATCAGAGTCAGACACCGCACCATGTGTCAGCCTTCTCGCTCTTCCCCGAAGAGGGGGTAGACATGAGGCGGTGTGCCAGTAAGGACACTGGACCCCAAAAGGGGTGGATTGGGGGCGGTCCCACATCGATGGGAGGAAGGAAAGAGTGTCAGCGAGGACGCTGGTCCCGAAGGGGGGTGGATTGTGATGTCCCACATTGGTTGGGGAAGAGAACAAACCATCATCTACAAGGGTGTGGAAACCTTTCCCTAGTAGACGCCTTTTAAAGTCTTGAGGGGAAGCCCGAAAGGGAAAGTCCAGAAGTCTAGCGGTGGATCTGGGCCGTTACAGTTGAAGAAGTTTGTAATTTAGCAAAATTATAACTTAATGGAAGCTTGACTACAACCATTCGTGTGACATGTGGGCCAATCACGCAGTGCATTACTCGTCAATAATTAATTTATACACCTAAATCTTAAAAAATGCATCTATTAAAATTTTTATATTAGGTTGACTTTCACTCGTTTATTTATAATGTAATATATATTTTTTAAACATCATATTTAATTAATCTAATATGATTAATATGATTAAAAAAAAACATGTTTTTTTTAGTGGATTCTTATGTCAAAAGAAAAAACCTTGAATAAAATTTTACTTTTCTCTTATAATAAATTATTAATTAAAAAATACATATATTTAAAGCTATAAATCATACAAAAAAACATTATATTTAAGTTAATGCGTTTTATTAATTTATTATTATTGTTTAAAGATTAATTGTTCGACCGCAAATGTTGAACCAACAATAAATCCACGTCAACGAGTTAATGCTTTTTCTCTCTCATTGTATTCCATTTGCGATTATTTATTATTAATTAATTTATCGTTATTTATATATTTCGACTTTAGGATAAAATTAATATATTACATACATTTGTTGAGACTTTATTATAAAAGAGGAAATATGAGTAACCAAAGTTAAATGATGAAGTAAAATTATTAATAAGGCTAACTTTGTTTTTAAAATATTTTTGAATTTTCAATAACATTTTTAAAACACTCTTAAATTTTAAAACTTTCATTAAAGAATTTTAAGTGCTATTAACATTATGTTTAAAAAAATATCAATAAAATTATAAAAATATTATAAACACTATGATCTTCATTTTAAAAAAATTATTATTATTAATATATAGACAGAAAATATCTTTTTGTACCTGATAGATCATCCGTTTTTTTTTTAGTTTGAAGATAATTGTATTATTTTTAAAAGTTCATGAACATTTTTTTAAAATATCAAATCCATCCTCCTTTAGGGCCTAGCGTCTACTGGCACACTACCTCATGTCTACCCCCTTCGGGGAAGAGCGAGAAGGTTGGCTGCCATCGTCCGGTGTCTGGCTATGATACCATTTGTAATGACTCAGATCCACCACTAGCAGATATTGTCCTCTCTAGGTTTTTCCTTTCGGACTTCCCCTCAAAGCTTTAAAACGCGTCTGTTAGAGAAAGGTTGGCTGCCATCGTCCAGTGTCTGGCTCTGATACCATTTGTAATGACTCAGATCCACCACTAGCAGATATTGTCCTCTCTAGGTTTTTCCTTTCGGACTTCCCCTCAAAGCTTTAAAACGCGTCTGTTAGAGAAAGGTTGGTTGCCATCGTCCAGTGTCTGGCTCTGATACCATTTGTAATGACTCAGATCCACCACTAGCAGATATTGTCCTCTCTAGGTTTTTCTTTTCGGACTTCCTCTCAAAGCTTTAAAACGCGTCTGTTAGAGAAAGGTTTCCACGTCCTTACAAATGGTGTTTTGTTTTTCTCTTCCACTTATTTTTTAAACAATTTTTTAAATTAAAAGCTATTAAAAAAATTGTAAATGTGTTTTTAAAGTTTAAAAGTATTAATAAAATTTTTGAAAATTAATGATATTTTTTGAAAAAAATTGAAGTATTAATGAATCTTTTGAAACCTTAAAATATTTTTTAAAATTAAAATATATTTTTAACGTTTAAGGTATTTTTTATGTTTTATATATATATATATATATTTTACAAAATACAAGGTTCAAAGTTAATTTAGGGTAGTAATTCAAAATAATAATAATAATAAATAAAATAAAACTAAAAGAATAAAAACACAGTGAATATAGTTTCATAAGCAGCCTTGTAGTCTTCAACACCCAATTTATTATTACAACTAATAATCCAAGAGTTCACCAAAAAAAAAAAAAAAAAAAAAAT
>NW_019268524.1:3677193-3694640 GCF_002738365.1 Cucurbita moschata
TGATACCATTTGTAATGACTCAGATCCACCACTAGCAGATATTGTCCTCTCTAGGTTTTTCCTTTCGGACTTCCCCTCAAAGCTTTAAAACGCGTCTGTTAGAGAAAGGTTGGTTGCCATCGTCCAGTGTCTGGCTCTGATACCATTTGTAATGACTCAGATCCACCACTAGCAGATATTGTCCTCTCTAGGTTTTTCTTTTCGGACTTCCTCTCAAAGCTTTAAAACGCGTCTGTTAGAGAAAGGTTTCCACGTCCTTACAAATGGTGTTTTGTTTTTCTCTTCCACTTATTTTTTAAACAATTTTTTAAATTAAAAGCTATTAAAAAAATTGTAAATGTGTTTTTAAAGTTTAAAAGTATTAATAAAATTTTTGAAAATTAATGATATTTTTTGAAAAAAATTGAAGTATTAATGAATCTTTTGAAACCTTAAAATATTTTTTAAAATTAAAATATATTTTTAACGTTTAAGGTATTTTTTATGTTTTATATATATATATATATATTTTACAAAATACAAGGTTCAAAGTTAATTTAGGGTAGTAATTCAAAATAATAATAATAATAAATAAAATAAAACTAAAAGAATAAAAACACAGTGAATATAGTTTCATAAGCAGCCTTGTAGTCTTCAACACCCAATTTATTATTACAACTAATAATCCAAGAGTTCACCAAAAAAAAAAAAAAAAAAAAAATTAAAAACTTAGGTTGGGACTTGAGAGCCATCGCATCTTTGATTCCTTCACGTGACTAGAAGCATGTTTCCAATGCACAGCAACAGCACAACCCCGCACAACTGCATTCCAAAATATTTCATTTTTTATTTTTAAAAAAAATTATATATATATTATTCAATATTAATTTTAAATTAAGTTCTTTCCAGTTGTTTAAGTCATTTATTTAAATTTATTTTTAATAAAAGTAAAATATTTATAGGTTAAATTAATAAAAAAAAAATACCCCATTTCATCTAAAAATACCGTTATCGTTAGTTTTTTTTATTGATAGTTGTTTAAAAAATATTCCATTTATACCCTTCAAGTTCTTAAAAAAATTCAGAAATATTTTTTTCCTTAATAATATATTTAAAAAATATCTATCTAATTTTAAAGATAATGTTACAGTTAAAAATTTATTAGTATTTTTAAAATATTTATTAAAATTTTCTTTTAAAAATGTATTATAAAAGTTTTAAAAAATATTAAAAGTATTAATGAAAGTTTTAAAAAAATATTTTGAGTAATAATATTTTTTAAATAAAATATTAACTAATTATATTTAAAACTAATGAATATTTTTGAATTTCTTCCTAAATTTAAGAATATTTTTTAGTTTTTTTTTATAATTTAAAAATATTATTTAAACGTTTAAAAGTTTATAAATGTTTTTGTCATTTCAAAATATTTTTATTAATTTAGTCAGGTTAATAATCTATTTTCAAACATTAAATTAATATTTATAACTCAATTTTAATATATATTTTTAAAAGTGGGATAAATAAATCAATAAATTTATATTATTTTCAATTCATAAATTTGTTATTTATATTAATTTAATTAAAATATGCAATAAAAATAGTATTTATTTATTACCAGCCTTCCAAACAGCCCTCGGCCATGCCTCTAGACTTGGTCACAGCCGGAGCAGGAACAGGAGCAGGTGGAGAGACGTCTCCGCCGTATCTTACCGGATACCCCGCCGGCGGCGGAGCTGCATAACTGGGTGGCGCGGTGGAGGGTGGAGGATAAACTTCTACACAAACCAAAAAAAATAAAAAATAAAATTATACATTAAAATAAAAAAATATATAATATGAAAGGGATCGATCACCTGCAGGCTGAGCGGAATTCATCTTCAGAAAATAAAAATTATATTAGAAAATAATTTACGTTTTAAGTTTGTTTGATACACTCTGTGTATATGTGTGTGTATATATAGGGGAGAGAGATTTGGAGGGGGCGGAGAGAGTGGTGTGGGAGAGGCTCCGACCAGGGGCGGCGGTACCGCGTGAAGGGAAGAGAGAAGTTAGGAGAGAGAAAGTATATTCTTCTTTCTATGTAGGGATATAGAGAGAGAAAGCTGGTAATTCTGTTGTCTTTTTTTTCTTTTTGGGAAAATATTTTTCTTTTTGGATTTTTATTTATTTATTTTAGTTAAATTTCAATTTTTGGTATTTAAGATCTATTTTTGTAATTTCAGCTCTTTTTTTCCTTTTTTTTTTTGCAATAATTTTTATATAGAAAAAATTGGATTTTAATAATATTTTACGTATACAATAAAATAAAGAGGCTCATATTTTTAATTTTTAAAATAAAAAATTGTGATATTCCGAACGAGAACGAAACATCCTTTATAACGTGGAAACTTTTACTAGTAGACGCGTTTTAAAGCCTTAAACCCGTAAGGAAAAGCCCAAAGAGGACAATATCTACTAGCGATGGACTTGAGCTGTTACAAATGGTATCGGAGCCAAACACTGAGCGATGTGCTAACGAGGAGGCTATTCCTCGAAGGGGGTAGACACGAGGCGCTGTGCCAGTAAGGATGTTGCGCATGGTGAACTTGGGCTGTTACAAATAGTATTAGAACTAGACACCGGGCACTGTGCCAACAAGGAGGCCGTTCCTCAAAGGAGGTAGACACGAGGCGCTATGCCAGTAAGGACGCTGTGCGCGGTGGACTTGAGGTGTTACAAATGATATTAGAGCCAGATACCGGGCGCTATGCCAACGAGGAGGTTGTTCCTCGAATGGGGTAGACACGAGGCGCTGTGTTAGTAAGGACGCTGCGCACGGAGGCGCTGTGCCAGTAAAGACGTTGCACGCGAAGAACTTGGGCCGTTACAAATGGTATTAGAGCTAGACACTGGGCGCTATGCCAACAAGGAGGCTATTCCTCGAAAGGGGTAGACACGAGGTACTGTGCTAGTAAGAACGTTGCGCACGGTATACTTGGGGCGTTACAAATGATATTAGCGTCAGACACCGGACGCTGTGCCCTAAAAAGGGTGGATTTGGTAGGAGTCCCACGTCAATTGGAGAAAGAAACGAGTCCAATCCAGAATACTAGATCCTAAAAGTGGTCAGATTGTGATATCCCAAATGAGTTAAAAACAACTTTCAATATAAATTTAATGTTTTTAAACTTAAAAAAAAAAAAAAAATTTAATGTACATGTAAACACAGAATTTAATTTTATATTCAAAATATATTTATTAATTTTAAAAATAGAGTTTAAAGATCTCTTAATTATTTTTAAAGTTCAGAAGATATTAGAAGTAATCTATTTTTTTTTTATTTTTTTATTTTTAGAAAATAGTCATTTTATAAATTAAAAAAAAAAATTGTTTAATTTGTAATTGGTTTTACATCAAATCTGTGTTCTATCGTTCTTGCCAAAACTATACAAACCTTTAATTGGAAGCTTAGGATGTCGATATGTTTTCGAATCTTTTCAGTTTTTTTTTTATTTTTTTTTATTTATAATTTTTTCCTATTAAAAATATAATTCGTCACGCAAGAGACCAACCAGTAAAACGGATTGAAATGTAGCTCAAGTCTTAAATGAGTTAGACAAGCAGATCCCGACGTTAAAAAAGAGCACATATTTAAAATTCAAGAAAATGAAAAGCTCAAAAAGTAGAGGATATGACAGAAACAAAATCCTGTACCAAAAAATTGAATGAAAAGTTAATTCTCAAAGGGATCCGAGCACAACCAACAAAATAACCCGAGTCAAATAAATCTAAACGAGGGGCTTAATCTCGATATACCTGACAACAATGTCTATCCAACGTTGAACTCGAGGATTTAACAGCTGACTTAAAAATTCCTTTCAGGGCAAGCAATTGAATATAATTAGACCTGATAATACTGCTTGTCTAGGGTCGAGACCCGAAATTTTACTGTGGGCTTAAATATTTCTTCTCGGGCAAGCAATCAAATAACTAGATATGGTATAAAATCGATTAGACTTTGAAAACTATAACGTTTATGACCATAACTTAACCAAGATTTGGTTAGGTTAACTAAACCATGGTTTAGTTAACTGTTTTGTAAACCAACATTTATAAGGAGGAATTTCTTTATATTTTATTTTTTTATTCTGATTATCAATAATATTAAAAATAAATTATTTATATATAAAGTAATATAGTTACTAATTTTTTTCTTTTAAAAACTATTATTATATTGTAAAATTTTAGGGCAAACATTTAATTTATGCATTTTCGAGACACGTGTAATTACATACGTACACATATATATAGGAGACTTATCCGATTTAGCGGGGTTTTTTTTTTTTTTTCAAGCTTAAGCTTGATCTAGTAGTGTGATTGGGTGCCGGGAAAGATTGAACAGAAACTGGAGCATTGGATTTTCCGATTTCCGTTGCTGAATTTATGCTTAAGGATTAGTCGAGGTTTTGATCGTTGAGTTTTGCTATAACTCATTGATTTTCTTAGCTGTACATCTACTCGATCTTGCTTGGATTTCTTCCGATTTTAATTTCAGGTATTGTGTAGTAAAACTCGGTTGATGTTTTTATGATCTTGTGTATTACCTAGTTTTAATTATTTTAGAAGGCTGCTTTGGTTGGTGAGAAGATTTTGTCGTATTTTAGAATAGAAAAATTTGTGGTGCATTCGATTTACTGTCAATGGAGTGATGACTGATGAAAGAATTTAAGGTGCGGTTTCTCCTTAGATCTACGTCAATGTTTTTTAGAGTCCAAAGGCGACGGCACTAATCGATATGTATCTGATTGGGTTCAATTGATAATCCAGGACATATCTTCAATATAGGTCTTTGATGCTTAAGAAGTGAAGTTTGATTGCCAGATATCTTTCCAAATCGATTCTCAGTACAAATGCTTTCAAGTATTGGCATCTGTTTGAAGCAACATTTTTTAAGCCGTTTCTTCAATTTGTGATATTACTGGACTAGAATCATCTGGATCACTTCGGTCTTAGCCAGTTGCTGTTTTTGATAGATTTTGGAAGTTAGAAATTTAGCTGTAGAAAGGGAGATAGATGAAGCCTGAAACTTGGAAATGTCTTTGTTCTTCCAATACTGAATAATTTTGTTATTCCGGCCCTCCCTTTCTTGGCAATGTGGAGAGCCAAGGGCGGAGCGAAGATGGAACATTGCTCTCCTCTTCGTTCGTCTTGGGTTTAAAAAGTTTATAAAAACGTTTAAAGTTTTCTCAATGCTTTGTCCTTGAACCTCTTAAACTGAAAGATTCTATATATGAAAAGTTGAAGTGCCAAAATTTTTCCCTTCCTCGTGGAGGCCTTCTAATCAAATCTCTTTATCTAATAGGATTAAATCTCCAGCCCCCTATTTCTTGTGCAAAGAAAAGAAAAGCTATTATTTATTTCTTTTCTTACTATACGAGGGTTAACTAACTTATATTGAGCTTGGATAAGTTAATTTTTTGTGACATGAATCATATCTATAATCCACATTATTTTTTGATGTTCTGTAGCAAGGCTTTCAAGGTAATATGACTGAAAACTACAGCAATGTAAGTGTAAGCTCAAGCTCAAGTTTGAGTAGTAGCATCTTGGCGGAGGAAGAGAACTTGCAGTTTGATAACAAGCTTGGGAAGAGGCTCTCACATCTGGATTCCATCCGTGTAATAACTTCTTTTTACTTCATTAATTGGATCACTTACTCTTGTTACGTATGCTGTGAATGCAAGGTTCTATTGAATTTTATGACCCTTTAAATTCTCTTTGATAAAAAGTTATATATATAAAAGAAAAAACTGCGAATGTCAGTTTTAGTTGAACTGTTATTGAACATGAAAGCTGTTAGATCATTGAATGTAGTACTCAAGACTTATGCTTTTTTCAAACAATAAGAACAAAAATTACAACTTCATTAGTAGTATGAAATCCCACTCTCACACACACACAAACAAACGTCTTTCAAATGGCATAAGAAACATGATATTCACACCAAGAAAAAGCTACCAAAATGGCCTAGTCCATAAAACTCCAGACTTGTCTTTCTTGTAAGAATCCATTGTTTTTCTCAAGTCACAAAAGCAAAAGAAAGCTATCACAAATTGAAGCCATAGGATCTTCATATCTCTCTTAAAATCATGGCCTTCAAGGAATAAGGAGATGGAGTTGTTGATGTTGATGGGGGAGAGCCAAATCCCGACTTTAACTATAAACTGTAGTGCAAAAAATTCTAGAAATTTCCAGCCAGGGAACAAGTGTTGGAAAGATGTCCTTGGGATTCCAAGCCCATTTTACTCGATGAGAACCATCCTGAGGAGATGGAGCAAGATGGAACCTTCTTTTGAGTAAGGCCATGAGTATTTAATATTTGTATGGGAATTACGACTTGTGCATTGTTATTGATAGCTTTTCATGGTCTTTTCCATTAGGGGAAATCCCACAGTTTGGTTGAGCTCTTTGAGGTTCTCTCTATTCTCGAAGATCACCACTAGGCTTGGAATGGTGCCACTAGGATACCTGAAACTTCATTGTTGTGGTGTAACCGTGTACATAAGCGTTGCCACTTGTTTTGATATTACCTACTACTATTATTATTCTTTTAACATCGCAACTGTATGTTGGGCTGCAGAGCTTCTCCAGCTTTATAATTTGACTGTCTGCTTCATTATTATGATACCACCAACATAAAATGCATGCACCTCTACTTCTGTATTTATTTATCCCATCTATTATGAAAAAAGATCTGTGCTTATCTTTCTGAAATATACAGTTCTGGAACGTTATCATTATTGAAAGAGCTGATTTATTATGATTATGGCAGCATACTCCTAGGGTTAATGGTGAGATACCAAACGTGAATGATGCAACCTTAGACCATGAGCGGCTATCAGAGAGGTATTGATTTTATATCAGGTGCTACATCGAAGAAAATTAGCTTCAGGAATAGTCTCATGCTAAAAACATGACTAGCCATTAATGAAAATTCGAAATTCAACTTTTGGCTTCTGTAATTCGTTGTTTAAAGTGTGTACGAAGTAGCTTTTATTGATCATAGTGAGTCCTATAACAGATTGGTCACATATGGTTTAGCGGAGCTACAAATGGAAGGTGATGGGAATTGCCAGGTTTCAATAAGTTCTTGTCAATATCTTTTTTCTATTGAAATTTATAGTTATCCTGCACTTTATCGTTTATTCATCTCACGATGTTTCAAATAACATATCTTTTTAATGTATTAATAGTTTCGGGCATTAGCAGATCAGTTATTTCGAAATCCTGAATACCACAAGCATGTAAGAAAGGCAGTCATCAAACAGGTGCTATAAATTGAACTCTATTGATGCATATAATCAGTTAAATTGTTCAACGCTGCTATTTGGTCATAGATTGCTTGATAAATGTTGGTTAAAGCAAATCTTCATAGAAGTTGATAAAATTATTAAAGGACTGTATGTAATATGTGATGCGGGTTATTTGTAATGTATTAAATAAATAAAATCTTTCAAGCTATCCCCATATAACTTTTGATTCCCTACAACCTTGACAACACCATGTACTAGCTTCCTTATAGGACCCTAGGATGAATGTCATATGGAAGGGTGTTAATGGAGGTGATCACATATAATTTTTTCTTCAAACCAAATCTAAAAGTTGAAAAATACTGTGAATGAGAATTAAATTGTCTTGATAGTATATGATTTGAGAGAATCTCTTCGCAAAGCAGCACTCTTGTACATGTATTATTCTTGGAAAGTAGGAGGTACGAAAGAATAATTGAGTTTGTGTTTTGTCTGTTTTATAATTGATTTTGAAGTTTATTAGAACAGTAACCTGCACTTCATGAAGCATAGCATCTAGATATCAATACCCATCCCTATTGCCAGTACCTCCTTCCCCCCCCCCCCCATTTTCATGTTTTATTCTAGTTTTGATTTACTTGTGGGAAAGAACTTAAAAGCCCGCCTGCCATATTTTTCTTACCGCATATTTTCCTCTTTTCCTCCCACGTCAGTTAAAGAAATTCAGAAAACTATATGAAGGCTATGTTCCAATGAAGTACAAAATCTACCTCAAGAAGATGAAAAAGTTAGTTATCTATTAGTACACATATTTGACTTCTGCCATCCTAAGAAGGCATAGCTTGTCTTACTGAACTGAATAATTACTTGTTCAAATTTTAACACATCATTGAATCTTACCAGATCAGGTGAATGGGGAGATCATGTTACTCTACAAGCAGCTGCAGACAGAGTATGTTGAATGTTTATTCTTGCTTAACTGCTGTGAAACTCCTTTTTATGTATTCTTCTTGCTCTGCAAGGAGTTTGGGTTGAAAGATACAATTCAATTTCTGTTCATTTTGTAGAATGCTTAACGCGTGAAAATTTCTTTTACCAATACCTAAAATCCAAATATTTAAGGGCATATCATCTTTGTTTCACTCGAAGGTCATTTTGTACTCGCCACACTTATTTAAATGCACTAAAGATTAATCTTGAAAATGTCGCAGGTGGATCTTTTATTTTCTTTCAAATTTATATCTCTTGTGCGTGCGTATGTGTGTACTATTATTCACTCATGCAAGTGTCGAAACATAAATATATGGATCTCTCATCATTTTTCCCATCATTGAAATTTGAAAAACCATCTCTTTCCACCCACTCAAGAAAGTATATTCAAAATTGGTGATATTTTGAAGAAAAATTAAAGAGAGAAGAGGAGCATAAAAGAGCTACTCCAGTTAAAAAATGTACCATTATCCTTTCTGGGTATTATTGGAAATCGTTTTATCGATGAACTGGTATACGGACACAGCAAGGTTCAAATTGCGACCCGCTGTTAGCACTAATATCTTGTTGGTATCATTTCTGCAATGTAATTGAACTCTCTTTGATCTCCCTTTCACTTTCACTTTTGTGCATATAGTTGTATGTCATAGACTTGAAGAGTTTCCTAGACTTTCTAATTTCCAATTTATAATGTTGGGTAATTATTTCCCTCTCTTCCCGTCATTTTAGCCTAGTCTTAGCAATTCATGTGTATGCCAAGATATTTTTTCTGTTGTGTTAATGCTCTAATACTATTGGTTAGATTGTGACTGTTGATTTTACTAATTTGTAGTTCGATGCAAAGATCTGCTTAGTCACATCTTTCCGAGACACCTGTTATATCGAGATCCTTCCTAAAGACAATAATCACAACAAAGGTAAAGATTTCAATAGCCAACCAGTTAAATTGCTTCGATTGAATAGATGATTTTTAACAAATTAGAATTCTGAACTCTCTACGGACTCTAGGGGATAAGATATTTTCCGGAACAAGCAAATCATAATCATGGCTGGTTATTGGCCATTATTTTGTAAGCTACTTAAACATTACACCACTGAAATATCACTGAAAGTTGCAGATTGATTATCAGAGACTGTTTGTGTTATTTAGTTTGCAAGGTGGAAAAAGTTAAAAGTTAGATGGCACTGGACACTCTTGAACTAAGAACATTGCCACCATGCTCGAATCTTCGTCATATTTTTACCTCTGGACAACATGTCTGCATCACAATTTAGAATATTTTTCGAGGCATTGTGTGCATACCGACCTCTTGTGGCACTAGTTCTCATCTAACTTAGTTCGATCACTATTTAATCTAACTTCGGCAACCCTTTCATCTTGACAGAACTTTGGCTCAGCTTTTGGTGTGAAGTGCATTATAACTCGTTATATGCCTGTGGAGGTGAGATAATGCATATACCATATTAAACTGACCTGCTCGTTTCCTGTTCCATTAGCTTTCTTGGTGTTGAGTGGCTTAGATTTCTTGTATTGGGTCTTCTTGCAGATCTTCCTTCGAGAACTCCTAGAAGAAAGCATTGGCTTTTCTAGAGTAATGAAACGGTATCATCAACCCATATCATCTTCTGATTTCTTATGAATGAAATCTTAGAAAATAGCTAACACAATAATGCCATATATAGTTTTCTTCCATACAAATACCACGCAGACTTCTGTAACAATATATATATATATATATATAAGCATAGTATGTATTTATTTATACTCACAAACTAGAAAAGAATAGGAAATTTATAGATTCCTGATCCTGTTGATTGTTTGGTTTAGTTTTGGAAGAACATTATCATTGAATGTTCAGCTGCTCATCACTCATGGCAGTTCATGTTCTTGACAAGATGCGCTTTGTCTGTATATATTGTATTGAGTTGTAGCTTTGCTCTGATCACTTCCTTAGTATTTCTTTTTCAGGACTATATAATTCTAAGGATTCTGTTATTTTTGTTTTTTCGTTTGAAAGTCTTCTAAATGTCCTTTAAGTTGAAATTTGTAATGGCAGCTACTTAATTACATAGTTGTGTGGGTTTGACATTCTTTACGTTAAAATGAAGGCGATAACCGGTGGTTGCTTGTAGACTCTAGATATGTTTTTTGTTATATTATTATCTTTTCAAAAGTTTCATTTTAATTATTAATCATTGAATTTCTTTCCGAAATAATCATTTTAGGGAAAAGAAATATCATTTCGGTGATTGAATACGGTTTTCATGAAGTTCTTAGATTCCGAAATGTTTCAATTTTATCCTTTCTTTTTATTTGAATTTTAAAATGCTACATTTTTATTTTGAGTTTTGAGTTTAGGCTTCTATTTGATTCTTAAATTTTTAGATTTAATTTTTTTTTTTTTTTACCATTTAACTCTCATACTCACTTTTGATCCTTTGTGTTAATTTTTGTATTAATTAATTTAATATTTAAAGATTAATTAGAATTGAATTATTTTTCATTATTTTTCTTTATCATTATTAAAATTAATTAAAAATATTTACATCATTAAATATTTTAACTGTAAATATTTTAAATTAGTATAAATTTTAAAATTTAGAGACTAAAAATTTAACATTTTGAAACATAAAAATTGAAAGAAATTCAAACTCAAAATGCTAAAATTATAGTATTTTATAATTTATGAACTAAATCAAAACTATACTCAACATTTAAGGACTAAAAAAACACTATAAAAAGGCGTATTAGTATATTATATAATTTAGTGAAGGGGTTGGGGAACTAATTTAGAGACAAGGATAAAATAATGTTTTCAACCTCTACTTATCTTCACAAAATTTCACAACATATTCTTTGCTTTGTGAGGCTTGTGTAGAGAGAGAGAGAGAGAGAGAGAGAGAGAGAGAGAGAGAAACCCTATGAAATGCATAGGTAGAGCTTTTTCTTTGATATCATTAGAACGATCCACAAATTTTAACTCAGACAAAATATCTGATATCTGAAACAAAATAATTAAAATTAGCAAAGTTATTGACGTATAAAGGTAGAGCTATGATTTAGTGAAGTTATTCTGTTGATCTCTCCAAATGCGCAACCACAACCACAACTGCTCTCACTTTGCACTCTTCTATCTTTCCTCTACGATCTCAATTCAACTGTCCGCTTGGGCCACGGATGCTACACTTCTACAACTTAGGAGGTAGAAAATATCAATCAAAACTTGTACTAATTACCTGTTTTCCTTCCATCATAACTCATCATGCTCGTTCGATTCGGGTTGGGATTCGGACTCGGACTCGGACTCGGCATTTTCACTTGCTGGCTTCTCTGAGTCCTTCGACGATTGGTCACCTTGAGGCGAACTCTCATCGGTTGTCGAATTGGAGCTTTTTGTGTCTTCTTTACTGGAATCTGATTCGTTCAGAGGTTTCTCGATTTTAGGCTTCGGTTTGGGAATCTTGTCGATGCTGGCAACCTGAACAAGTATATTAGTTATATTAGCACTAGGATTGGATAATGACTTGGTAGCACAATGTGAATAATAATTCTTCATACCATTAGAAGCAGGAGAGAAAAGTTGGGAGCAAAATACCTTGTCTTGAATGTTTAAAACCTTCGAGTAAACATCTTCGGATGTAAATACTGGCGGGCTAGATGCCGAATTCCTACACAGAAAAGGAACCCCCTTCAGTCCATTTTTTTGCCATATTGTAGTATAATACACTACAGGTTCGTAAATGAAACCAATAAATTGAAAACTAAAATTCAGTTTGATAATTCTCTTAACAAAAATAATAGCTTTAAGATGAAATAGAAGTGAACACAAGAAAGTTGGCAATCAAACTTACGTTACGTCGAGAACTAATAAAATTATAACACAATCGTAATCAATGACCAGAGAGTGTAAGGCAACTTGTAGAACTATGAGTTGGCAAAGAAAGATTGGGCTACTAAATTGTAACCTCTAACTTCTGTAAATACCGACAGCGAACCAGAACAGAAGTCAATCACTGAATGAACTAATCTTGCCAGTTCGATAATTACAAGGACGACGATCTAAACCACCGCATTCAAAGCATACAAAATCGAGAACTTCAGGAAAAGATTAGGCATCAAATCAAAAGACAATTGATAGGCAATATATTAGGGAATACTGCTCAAAGGCCAAAGCACGTTCGAATGCAAACATAATGGATATAGTAAGCTGAGCATCATATTGGAAGGATACTCATTAGAATGGCGTCGTCCAAATGGGGATTCGTACTTAATTTGGAAGGATAATCATTAGTAAGTCGAGTGTCATGGTGTCACGGTCATGATTGTCCAAGGCGTGTTTTGTTTGTGGCCATGTGTCGGATGTCCTGTTCATGCTTGTCCAGGACGTGATGTCCATGGTTGCATGCCCTTTCCAAACCCCTTTTACTTGCTTTCATGATAGATAGACCTTTACTAAATTATCGATGGGTTGCTCACCCTATGAATATGCTCCAAGGTGAGAGCACATGTGTATTCCTTGAGACACCGCCTTGTGCCTAAGGTGGATAGTTTCACAAGAGTTGTCAAGACCAGCGTCCGAGAAGTGAGCATCAGCTAGATGTGAGTAAAGAGAAGTGAAGATGTAGGAAGACCAGAGAAATGGCAAGGCAGCGATTTCCATAGGAAGGTGACAAGTTGAGAAGTTGGCTAAAGTGTAGTGCCAATGTGGTGTGTAACAAGTTGGCTAAAGTGTAGTGCCAATGTGGTGTGTAACAAGCTTTTAGACATCGTTAATGGGTTGGTGTCATGATGAGTAAATGTCGTGGTTGGCTTGCAAGCCTCATCTTGAGGGTGCACCGTTGTGTGTGACTAGAGAATACGATGAGTGGGGCCAAGGTGGCTAAGTTGGGGCATGCTCACCCTAGCATAGGCGAGGATATATGGAAGCCAATATGGAAGCCAATTAGTTTGCCATGGTTATTTTGATGAGTCCCGGGCTGGGTCTAAGAGAAGGGAGGGGAGGCCCTAGATGGGATAGCCCACAACCATTGGGCAATTGTTTTGCCGTGCTAATGCTGCGAGTCTCTAATACCGAAGGAAGGTCCGTCAATGGGATATATCATAAGTAGCCAGTCCGAAGTCGGATTGTTATCGAGGACGATGTCAGGAGTGTCACAATCCCTAGAGAGAATGTGCCAGAGTCCATCGAGGACAATGACTAGTTTAAGTGGGGGAGAATGTCACAACCATACTATGTAGATAGTAGGTTGTGACTCTCACGTTGCGAAAGCAAAGCGGTAACCCTCAAGTGGTGGTCATCCGGCCACGCGAGAGCAAAGATAAACGAGTGCCATGAGGCGACCCAGGAGAACGATGCATCATCCAACACATCATATTATGTGTGTATTGACAAGAAACGAGACATAAGAAAGATAGGGGAACAAGTAGACAAGAGTGTCAAAGATAGGCTTGTTGAAGGATCGAGTAGGGCCCTGAGTAAACTCGAAAATCGTGGTTCAGGAGAAAATTTAGACATGCGGTCCTGGAGTCAAGTTTGTCCATATGAAATATGAAACTCACTTGAGTGAAAAAGTGTGGTAGCAAAATTCCTTGGAAGTTCACAATTAAATAAAAGGAACTAAATCTATTCAAGATCTAACAACTTACAAAATTAGAAATTCCTCATGTTAAGACGTGTGATTACAATTTTCCCACAAATAATAATTTTCCACATTAGAAGAATTAATTTATAAGTTTATGTCAACAGTTTGATTCAGTCAACAAATGAATGTCAGGAAGGAAGTCGGTAACAAAATCCCCAACAGTCAGGTTCTCATGGCAATTTTTTCTATCCATCAATGTGCTATTTCAAAAAAATTCGATTTGTATGGATAAAAAATGGCTCATTCAACTAATCAGGACAAATCGCTCAATACGGTGGAAATACCAGAAAGGAATAAGATCGGTGGTAGTATTCTACCACGATACCAAGAGAGTGCGTGCAGGAACAAAATAGCATGGGACTACAACGAGCGAGATGCCAGAAACTATACAATGAAAATAAGAGATCACTTACTTCTTTTGTTCAGCTTCCTTCTCATCCAACCAGATCGTGAACTTGTTGCTTTCACTTTTTACCTAGACAAGCCACACATAAAATTTCCAAAACACCATGCATCAGAAAGGAGAAATTTAAGAGCACTCATAAATACTAAAATACAAAGAACACAAAGCAAAATCTTACCTCTTGTATTCTTTCTTTTGGAAGCCAAGGTTTCCTAGTCTCCCAGTTTTCTATGATCTGCCATTGCTCAAAAAGGCCAAAAGGTCAATGTCTTATTAATTTTTGTAGCAGAATTCATTTGTGAAGAATGAAAATAGAAAAAGGCCCACAAAGACATGGGCAAACCAACATCGGGACAATGAACATAACATGAAAGAGTCTCAATGGTTGGTAATCAAACAAAAGGGCAATTACGAAAAAAGATTAGATTAGGTGAATGAATTCATAATAGACGCGTGAAAATGCGCTAGACCTCAAGTTTCATCACATGTTCTATTTAGATTATCAAATCCTACTTTCTTACTAACCATAAATTCTACATAACAAAAACTAAACCAGCTTGACAAAGTATTCACCCTTCATCCTGAAAAGAAGAAACTAATTCAACTTCCAATGTCATGGTATACAAACTCGAGCTCAGAGCTATAAACGTACCAAAAATCAGTCAAAAGAACTCCACAACTAAGAAGCATAAGGGCATTAACACAATTGATTCTAATCCTTCGAAACACACCTACACAAAGCCACCCAAAAATCCTCCCCACGTGTGATCAACCAAAGCCTTCAGCTTCCACAGTTCAGAGAAAAAAAGAGGGAGAAACAAGAAAGGAAAGAAATTGAACACTCATACAACGAATTGCAAGTGAAGACATCACATGAGATAATTTCTTTTACTCAGAAGCAAGATTACACTACCAATAATAAAACACAGTGAAGCTAACCCTGACCTCTCCATCATATAGGCCACAAGAACACTAGAAAGCAACAAAGGATGAATTACCCTTAGGAGGAATAAAATAAATAAGGATGTTCTTAGCAAGGTATAAAACATTCTGGTCACAAAAACTGCATCTAGAAAGTAATATCCAAATGCCAATGAACCCTAATCGTCTCAACAGAACGAAGCATAATAGGATTACACCAAGAGTTCACATTGTTAATAAAAATGTTGACAAGAACAGCATGATGCCTTGTCTAGTTTATTTTGTAACAATCCAAATCTAATCAATTCTAGTTGGATATCTTTGTTTAAACTCTAAACGGCAGTGTTTTAGTCTTATGTGTTCCAACTGCAGGTTACACTTGATGGGTGGTTTTCTGTAAACTTCTGTAACAATCCAAATAGGGGTAAAATACTCAATTTATTCTTCACTAGAGAGTTACACACACACATATATATAGAATGTACGATTACTGTAAAGGATGATTATACATAGTAACATAAATGATAACACATATCATATGCATTAAATATTCTACCAAGCTAGTCTAGACACTTGGATATCAAACAATAAAAATAAAAGGGATAGGTTGTTATATTTAACCTAAAAATTGTAAGACAGACGTTAGATTGATGGAACCATTCAACGTTTTGCCAATAAAGATTTCACATTAAAGCATGTGCATGACACAAACAACAAAATAAAGGGAAAAGGAAGGAAAAGAAAACACATACCGTTTGCAGGTCAAGAAGATATTTGCGTGCTGCTCCAACAGCCTGAGGTCTAGCAGTTAACTCTTTCAATCTACATTAAAAAATTAGATAAGTTTGTAGAACTTTACTGGCCATAGTGTCACCTTTGGTAACATAGCTTCCAGCCATTTATAAGTACCTGAGGAATATTGGGTCACCAAAGCCTTTTAACATGTCAAGGCGTTCTTGAAATTCTGTGGCAGAAGCATCTTCACCGTCCATATATAGCCAATCTTGTACCTAAAAGAAAATAGAGAAATAAGCTTCATGACAAGCATCGTCACAATACCACCAAAAGAAAATCCCAACCTCATCAAGTTTCTCATTAAAAGCTTGACGTTCCTCACTTGTGCAAATCTGTTCCAACTCATTGGAGGTTTCAAACTGGCATGAAGAATAAAACAAATCATTAAAAAAAGTCACGAGAAGTATTACTACAGAAGTTGTAGAAAACTGCTACAAAGAATAAGACAATGGCCTAAGAGAATATGTGGACCCAAATCCAATTGTGATAAAATATGGATAATCCAGTACTTTTACCCTTACAAAGTCTAATCAAGGATGCAGATAATAACCACGTATATACCATCCAAACGAATATTCTTCCCAAACGGAAATTGATAAACCTACTTATGGTATTATTCTTAGCATCTGCTAAAAAAGATTTTATAGCTTACTCTAAGCTATTTATTCACAGTTTAGACATTAATATCGACCAATTCATAATATTAACTTATTTCACTTCAAAGCTTCAAATAATAGGTTTATCAGATCTCAATTTAAATATGTATATATGGGTAAGAAACCAAGTTTTCATTAAGAAAGAAGAATATACTAAAGCATCCAAAAAAACAAGTCTAGTAAAGAAACGTCTCAGAAAACTATAGGAAGGGACTCCAATCAAACAAAATCAAAGCAATGTCATAATTACAAAAAAAAACCTAGTGATTAATGTCCACAAAGAGGTATCAAACCCAACCACAACAAGGAGTGTTGTGTATATAGCAAAATAATTATTTAAAAAACATTAAATTCATCATTATTATTTTAATAAATATTGAAAAATGAGTCGAGGGCTCAATGCATATAATCCAGTATTTATGTTCATATCATCCATGCTCTGACACCTCAATGGCTCAATGCATAATAACGAGTACAGTTGACCAACTAGATCCATGTGATAGAGAAGGTGAGTAACCGAGTACCAAATAATAAATTTTCGAGCCAGCAAATAATTTAATGCAAAACAACAGATAACCAAAAGCTGAAGGATATAGCAGTTCATGCTTCGATTTTTTCTTTTAAAAAAACTGTCTCGACAGTTTCATGTCCTTTTCTAACTGAAATTAATGCATAGAAGTTCCCGTAATATTATTTATACTTCTTATAAACTAAAAAAAAAAAAAAAAAAAAAAAAAAAAAAAAAAAAAAAAAAAAAAAAAAAAAAAA
>NW_019268524.1:3695188-3725956 GCF_002738365.1 Cucurbita moschata
AAAAAAAAAAAAAAAAGTAACAAAGAAATTTAAGAATGATCAAGAAATCCCAACCTTCTCCTTGGTAGCGTATATATATCCTTCCAAGTTATTTTTAAGCTCGGCAGTTCTTCTTCTCTCTGCATCCTTTTTGTCCAGAGCTTCTAATTTACTTTTGGCTTCAGCAAAAGATTCTTTTGAAAGAGGAATTCCTGGCCCCACAGTCTTCTCAACGATCTTTGAATCATATAATAAAACAGAAAATGACAAGAAAATCAAGTATTAAATATATGGAAATCCACAACAGAATAACATCTCCAAGGGAAAAGACATGAGGCCTAATCGCTAATCAATCTAATTATTCACAATACAATAGTCCCTGCACTGACCTTTAGTGGAATTCTGAAAGTTCGCTTTTTCAGCTTTTTTTCAGTAGCAAGCTCAGGTGCACCTTGTTCCTCTGTACTAGGGTTGGATGCATTACCAACTCCACCATTTTCAGGGATTGCGGTGCCATCCTTTCCTTCTGAACTATTTCCAGAATCCTCCAGTGTTGCATTGGGTGAAGCAATTGTTGAATTCTCAACCGAAACATTCTTCCTAGGTACATCTACCCATTCCGATATCTCAATAACAGCATCAGCCCGATCAAAAGTCAAGATTCCACTTCTACTGAGAGAGAAATGTAATGTTGCCTTAATGGGAGATGACAAGTTCCGAGTTGAATACCTAAAGAAAAATGGAACAATAATCATACTCAGATTCCAAATTCAGCATATTATCTTCTAAGCTCACAGCTTGATAAAACATAGATCTGCTAGTTTCTCAGTTAATTGGCAGTCCTTACTTCTCACTTGTATCTGTCAAACCAGAAACAGCAAACTGAGCAAATACGGGAGCGCTGACACCAGGTGGTAGAAGATCATTCTCATATGCAAGTGAAACTTCAAAATCCTTATTGTGGACGACTGATCTGTACATCTACGAGTCATGCAAGTCCAAAAAGACAGTGTAAAAAAATAGTTATACAAAAAGAACTTGTGGAAGATTCAAGTATTAATAGGTTGATATCATTTATCTACCTTACTGGGGAGTTTCTTCATGCGTGGTACAAGCACTTGCCTAGTGCTCTCATCCTTCACTAGGTCAGGGCCATCTAACTCAACAATAAATCCATAGGGAGAACCATCAATCATTCCAAGCTTACGGTTCAATTTGATTCCATCACTTAAGTTGGCAGCATGGAGAGCGGCACCAAGTACAATAGCTTCGTCAGCATCCAGATGTTTGTCCAGCTCCTTCCTTCCAAGAAACTCCTGGAGTTTTGCCTGTCAGAAGGGGGAAAAAAGGAATTGTTCTCACTCAGCTGAAATTTTCTGAATACACAATTGAAGAAATTTAAAAGCTGACCGACTAAAACCAAACTATCTATTTTAAACCAATTATGAAAAAGGGAACGCTTATTATTAACAGAGCACAACCATAAACTGAAAGGCCGTGCATTGCTCCACAACTGTTAAATAACAATTTGAAAATACAAGGAGACATGTATACAGTTAGTATTTATCTAAATTAACAATAAGTTCATAACTTATTTTAAAGGGAAAAAAAATCAAAGGATACGTGTATCATCACACTCCAGGACACGCAGGTACATACCAGAGGGGAACATAGAACTACTAAATCAATAAAGAGAACTAAATCGATAAAACTTTAGCCATGATTTAGAACATTGTCATCTTCTTTCCTTCAACTGGCTTCAACTTTTATAAGCAACAAGAAAGGCATGACATACAGGTACCCATTTTCAGCTGAAAAAACATCTAAGAAACTATGAGAATTGAGGGTTTAATAAACTGATAATAGTTCTATTCCTTTCAGAAATTATAAAGACAAAAGCCACAGAATGTGGGGGTGTGAAATACATCGTCATGTTGGAAGGTTGCAAGATGATACTGAAAAGCAAACATCGGGTTAAAAGTTTCAACTACAAAAGACATAACGTTTGAAATAAAGAAGCAGGCAGTTTCCAACCTGCAATTTTGGCACCCTTGTAGCGCCTCCAATCAATTCCACAGCATATATATCATCCAACATCAAACCTGAATGCTTTAACAAATCTTTCACCGGTAAAAGAGAATTCTCCCACAAATCCTCACACAACTCTTCGAACTTCTCCCGTGTTATGGTACTCCTGAAAGAGAAATAGTTTACCAAGAAACTCAGTATAATGCATCCATATCCAAAATTCCTAGGGCCAAGAACATCATAAACTCATAATTCCACTAATGGGTAGCAAGATTTACTTGTAGCATAGTAATTCTTCACTTGTGTAAATTGAGGAAGCGAACATACACACACATACATACATCATTTGAAAAGAAACTCCTTGGTAATAGAAATATAATGAAATAAAAATCAATTAAGCTGGACTGACCTAAAATCTCGATCATCATAGAGAGACTCAACTGATATTGGAGCGGCTGTATTTGCACTCAAAATTTCTTTAGTTCGTTTGACTTGTTTCTTCAATTTTGCCATAGCCTTTGGATGTTTCCTTACATCCACACCATTTCCAACTTGTTTATTGAACTCGTCGGCAAAATATTCAACCAGCCGTAATTCCATATTCTGGCCCCCAAGTTCTGGGTCCCATCTAACATCCTTCACCTGCACAACATGCAGACGTTGTTAAGACATGGCAAGGGACAAAAGAACGAATACAAAAAATGGAAAAAGAAAAATAAAAGATGAGAGAATAATATTTTACCAAATAGTGGTCTCAAACATGTAAGGAACAAGATAATTCCATGCCACATGGCATAAAAAACTACCAAGATCACAAAATCAACTAAACTCTTTACTACAAACTATTGACAAAATTTCTCTGTCCCGGATAAAAAGATTTGAGAAGGTACTCGAGATCTATTCTTTTACTAACAACATTCAGACAAAACTGAATAATTTCAGAGTTGCAGCAAGTGCATAAGACATAATTAGTGTGAAAAACTAAACGAAGTGTATAGTATAATTTACCTGAAATTGGTTAACTGATACAGTCTTCCCATACTCTTTCGCATTGTAGGATGAAAAATAAACAAGCGCTGCGTAAGTATTGCTTGAACCCATATCGTAAAAAATAACATGCCTCGACTCATTGGAAAATTTTTTATCAATCCCATATTGTAGCGCTGCACCTGAATGTTCATTGATTAATGAAAGCACATTGATGCCAGCCAGTTGCGCAGCTTGAAGTAGCGCTCTTCTCTCTGCTTGCCCAAAGTACGGTGGCACAGAAATTACTGCATCCTTCACCTTCACTTTTGAATGAAACTCCGCTAAATTCGAAGCATAAGCCAAAATCATTGCCAACAATTCCTCAACCGAGTAAACAGTCACATTGTCGTCAGTTTTAAAACC
The DNA here is from genome assembly GCF_002738365.1 of Cucurbita moschata. NCBI lineage: Eukaryota > Viridiplantae > Streptophyta > Magnoliopsida > Cucurbitales > Cucurbitaceae > Cucurbita > Cucurbita moschata. Next base: position 3,698,588 of record NW_019268524.1, read on the forward strand.
AACAGCACCCCTCGGATCTTCCACAATATCAAATGGCAAATATAGTGAGTCTGTCAAACTTTTAGTATAGTTATAGGGCTTCCCAACCATATCCCTGATTTGGGAAAACACCTTATTAGGATACCGCGCAACCAGACCGGCCGCTTCTTCGCCGAGAAGACGAGTTCCCGACTGAAAAGACACTAAAGCCGGCGATTTACGCTTCGACATTTCATTGATCGCGATCGAAATTGGACTCTGTCCAGGTTTCAAATTCACGACAGCAACTTTAACCGATTCAGACCCCAGATCTATACTCGAAACCGCAGAATCCGACGGATATACAATTAAAGATAAAACAAATAACAATGACCCGAACTTCATCAATATGGACGCCATTTCCAACTCTTCAGTTCTGCCCAAACATCAACAAAACAAGAAAAAACACAACAAACTACGTTTCAGACACATTATCAAACAAATAGAAACACAGAAAATTCAAATTAACAATCATTTCGACAATAAAGAGCGCGAAAACAAACAAACAAACAAACAACATATATAAAATCTACCGGGAAAGCAGCGGCACTGGAAACACAAAACGGGGAAGACGATCAGGCTATAGCCTTAGGAAACAAACGGGAACAATGGCGACTCAGAAGGGGAAGGAAACCAGCTAAACGTGGATCGCATTCTCCATAGCGGAGCTTCTGTGAATTTTGTTTGGTCGACGAGAAATGTTGTAAGAAAATTCAGAAGTTTTTTTCTCCTGCTGCTTAATAGTAATACGGAGACGAGGAAGAATCCTACGTGGAAAGCGCGGTGCGATGTAGCCAATGAATTTATGCCACGTGGTAATTATTACACGTGGCGAGTAGGGAATCGTTGGGTGGTGTTGTGTTCACGGTGGTCACAGATGTGCGTAGAAAATATTGAGGGCTTTTATCGTGTACGGCGAGCGTAATTCTCGTCTGGACAACTATTCAATCGTGTCATGACACGTGTCTCATATTTCCTTTAAAATTAACTCGCCAGATGAAAATATATATATTTTTTAAATAATACTAATCAATATTTATTTATCAATCGAACCAATATTAATTACTACTCTATAAAATTAAATTATTGTTTTATTAATTAAATTATGTTTGGTTGACAAAAAAAAAAAAAAAATCCACTATTTAATAACTTATCAAAATATTCAAATTTCGAGACTAAAAAAATACTATAACCGATTTGAAGGTTGACTTTCATGTGAAATATATTAAAAATAATTCAAATTTTTTTTTTGCTTTTATTAGTTTATTTTAAAATATTGCACAATTTTTATAAAAATAATACGGAGAATTTGAAATTAATTTTCTCAATTTAAAATTTATTAATGTAGTATCGAAGTTTTTAAAATATTGACAAATTCTTGATTTAAAAAAATATAACGTAAATAATAACATAAAATTATTATTATTTTTATATAGAGGAGGAATAATATAATTTTATAATAATAAAAGTTGTTTTAATTATGAAATCCTAAATAATAATACTCTAAAATTAAAATTAAAAAATTTTCAAAATTATTTTTAAATTTTCAAAAAAAAAATTATTTTGAACTTTGTTTCAAAAACACCCGGTAAATTAAAAAAATAAAAATAAAAATAAACTTTCAAAAGTATTATTAAATTTTTAAATTTAAACTTTTTATAAAAAAAAATTAAAAAACTCTTTTAAACTTTTTTTTTTTTCAATTTTAAAATACTCTTACATTAAAAAATTTATAATTAGTTTTATGCATATAAAAATTCTCCATTGATCCACACAATCTTCCCTGTCACATTGAAACGACATACCTAAACGACACCAAATTGTTTCTTGTATAACTCGACATAACATATCGAGGTTCTGCCGACCTGACTCGACCGGGCTCGCTCATGGATGTTTGCAATAGATTGTTTTGAACACAGATAGCAGCAGAAGCTACCTAGAACGAGGTGTTACTTCACTCTCTCTGAAATCCCTAGTAATTGTATTCGATTTTCCAATATCAAAATCGACGTTCCTTCTTTTCCGAGCTCTCTCTAACCCCAAACACTCACTCAACTCCCTTACCACCTCCTTCATGTCTGGCCTCTCTGTAGAATCCATTGACAAACATGTCATGGCAATCTCCACAGCCTTCCAAGCAGAGCTCAAGTCAAAGTTTCCTCTTAGCCTTTGATCAACGATGCTCTCTATATCACCTGTATTCATCAAGTCCCTGACCCATTGGCTTATATGATGCCTCTCTGAAGAAGCTCTATCAATTTGGAGGACTGGAAGGGAAGTGATTATTTCCAATATAAGAACTCCAAAACTATAAACGTCGCTTTTCTCGGTCAACCAACCAGTTGCGTAGTACCTGCACCCAAGATGCACGACTTGTTATGCAAGAGTATTAGTTTTATGTATATTGAGAGTCTATGGCTAGAGCCTTAGAACTCGCTCATAATCCTATTCAACTTGTTATGCACGAGTTACGGCCCTCGAAACTTAGCAATTTATTGTTTCATGAGTTAGTATCCATGCTGAGAATGAATGATATCTATTACTCAGTTCGAGGGAAAGTGTCGAAGGAATAACTTCGAGGAATATTGGTGGAATCTCATTTAGCAAGAGAATTAGCCTATTTTGTTTGATTTTCTGTATTGTTTCTTATTCCTTAGAGGATTAGTTAGTTTTTCTTCTATGTTTCCTATCCCCAAGAGAATTGGTTAGCTTTTCTGTTCTATTTCCTATTCCCGATGTCCGTTTTCGTTACACATATGATATGGTACCTCTCGAGACTGAGATCTCTTTTACTATGGGAAAAATCACTTCTCACGAAGTTGAAGCAGAGCCAAAATCTACCCCACTAATCTGGTCAATCCCTCGGGTGAAATGTCTGGGGTGATATGTGCATTCCAAAATCTTTCCGTCATTAATTCCCGGTGGTGGAACCAAGCTAATTTTAGAAAAACTTACTACTGAATCTAACGAGTTAAAGTCAAATCAAAGTGTCCCCCAACTAAATCATCCCTAACGCTCACCTTTCTTGTCTGGGTGCAAGCTCTATGGTTGACATCAATAGGAAATAAAAATCATGTTTGACCAAAGTCCGATGATGGGGAACATGACCAAAGTCCGATGATGGGGAACATGACCAAAGTCCAATGATGGGGAAAACCCAAGGTAGCAAAAACTGATATTCTCGTAAAGGTCCATTTACAGCCCAGGGCCATAAAGCCCTATCGGTCTCTGTTAGTGAAAGAGGGATTTATTGAATGGTAGATGAGATGATTGAATTATGAAGAGCAAGAATGCTCTAATTTATAGAGAAAATACAAAAGATATTCAGAAAATCTACCTAAAAATCTGCAGAAAATCTGGTAACAAACCAGTAAACAAATCCAAATAAAATCTAATCAAATCAAAACTAAATCAAATAAAAAACTGTATCTAACTCCTAACGGAGATTTAATTAGATACTAACTGACAGCAATCTAAACAAATACGTGATCTTTAACAGTCTCGTCTCACTGCTTTGCAAGGATTAGTTAGCTTTTCTTTTCTGTTTCTTATATAGTAAGCTTTCCTCTATTATAAATAGGCCTACGTATTTCTCCAATAAAAAAACAAGAAAGAAGAGTAATATAAATGAAAGACTTACTCGGGATCGAGATAACCCTCGGTGCCTGCAACAACTGTCGTCAAATGAGAACGACTTTCGGTCGGGAAACTCTTGGATAGACCAAAATCAGCGATTTTGGCTTCAAAATTTTCATTCAAAAGGATGTTTGCAGACTTCACATCTCTGTGAACAATTGGTGGCTTACAACCATGATGCAGGTACTCCAATCCTAGGATTTTAAACCTCATTCAAGTCCATGAGTATTCAAAAACAACACAGTAAACATTATTAAAGACAACAAAAGCTAAAATGAACATTATTAAAGACAACAAAAGCTAAAATGGCATCCAACCTTGTGCTGCATCGACCGCTATTTGCATCCTTTCCTCCCAACTCAGAACTCTTACATTTCCACCTGCATCATTTTGATCTTCTGTCACTCTTTGTAACGGCCCAGACCCACCGCTAGCAGATATTGTCCTCTTTGGGTTTTCTCTTAGGGCTTCCCCTCAAGGCTTTAAAATGTGTCTTGCTAGAGAGAGGTTTCCGCACCCTTATAAAAGGTGTTTCGTTCTCCTCCCCAACCGAAGTGGGATATCACAATCCACCCCCCTTCAGGGCCCAGCATCTTTGCCGACACTCATTCCTTTCTCCAATCGATGTGGGACCCCACCAAATCCACTCCCTTCGGGGCCCAGCGTTCTAACTGGCACACCGTCTCGTGTCTACCCCTTTCAGGGAACAGTCTCCTCGCTGGCACATTGCCCGATGTCTGGCTCTGATACTATTTGTAACAACCCAGGCCCACCACTAGCAGATATTGTCCTCTGGGCTTCCCTTACGAGATTCCCCTCAAAGTTTTAAAACGCGTCTGCTAGGAAAAGGTTTCCACACCCTTATAAAGGGTGTTTCGTTCTCCTCCCCAACCGATGTGGGATATCACACACTTCGTCATAAAGGACTAAAAAGAGGGGAAGAACTAAAATAGAAATTGTCAAAGCAGCAAAAACCTGATAGATGCTCTTTTAAGTTGCCATTGTTTATGTACTCATAGATAAGAACCAGATTGGTATTTTCACAGCAGAATCCAACAAGGCTTGTTAAGTTTGTATGATGAATTCTCAACAAAAGTTTAACCTGAAATGCAAACAAAAGACAAAATTATTTCTACCACAGACAAGCTGCTGGAGCCTTTTGGTTATAACTTGAGATTGGAAAACATAGAAGGCCAGATCAAGACTGTTCAGCAATTGAAAAAAGATTACTGCATGCGACCTAGAAATAGGATGAAAAACGATATTCGAGCAAAGGAAAATCGAAGAACATATGAAGTTTTAAGTAGTGTCTATTTATGACTTCAAATTTTCTTTATTTCTGGATAAGAAGTTTCTTGATCATATTTTTCTTAAGTTACAACTTTGTTTTTTCCTTTCTATTCACTCAAATCTCTTCCATTTTCTCGACTCGAGGTCTTCTGTTTCTCCTAGCTTAGTTCTTTTAGTTTCATTATTATCTTTAAGATCACGTAACAAGTGAGTGCTGCTCTACAATGTTTTGTCATTATTTCTATCTAACAGTGTGAAATCGCACATTGGTTGGGGAGGAGAACGAAGCATTCTTAATAAGGGTGTGGAAACTTCTCTCTAGCAAACGCGTTTTAAAAACTTTGAGTGGAAGCTCGAAAGGGAAAGCTCAAAGAGGACAATACTTGCTAACGGTAGGCTTGGACCATTACAAATGGTATCAGAGCAAGACACCGGGCGATGTGCCAGCGAGGAGGTCGAGCCCCGAAAGGGGGTGAATTATGAAATTCCACATCAGTTGGGGATGAGAACGAAACATTCTTTATAAGGATGTGGAAACCTCTCCCCAGGAGACGCGTTTTAAAAACTTTGAGGAGAAGCCTAAAGGGAAAAGCCCAAGGATGACAATATCTACTAGCAGTAGGCTTGGACAGTTACAACAGACAATGTCATCTACCAATGAGCTAACAAGCTAACAACTTAGCAGTAAATTTTGATTTACTAGGCCTGTGTTCCATAATCATTATATTTTTTTAAAGTTAAAGCATACAAACACAACTTGCACCTATAGCATTCTTACTTTATTACCTACATTTTAAAAATGTTTTCTAAAACAAAGTCAAAATTAACTAAAAAAAAAAAAAAGTGGTTTTCATAAACTTGATTTGTTTTTGAAATTTCGTTTATAATTTAGATGTGTTTTTAGGGAACGTGAAAAACTTGCCAAAAAATTGCGGGACAACGAACATAATTTTCAAAAACAGAAAACCAAGAACAAAATGCAGAATCAACTTGAACAAGAATCCTCCAAAAGAGCCAAGAACTGAATACTAAAAAATCAAGTCAGCAATTAACATATGGATAACCAAGATGGTCTTTATGGTTTCATGATGACTGACCTCTGCTTCAAATTCTTTATAACCTTGAACAGAAGCCTTAAGGACCTTAACGGCAACTTGAGTATTGTCCAAGTAACCAAGGAATACTTTTGCAAATCCTCCTTCCCCGATTTTCGTCTCAAAGTTGTTCGTCATATGCTGTATTTGTGAGTAAGATAGCTGGTGTTTTTTTGGCTCTAGCGATGTTATTCTTACATCGGGCTGTTTTCGGGCTGTCAACATGTGAAGATTTAAGAAGCATGATCACGAAAACTTCCTATTACATGCATATAGAAGCATGTCTTAAAAGTTATAAAACTCACATCTGTTGCACAAGAAAACTTTAGTCTAACCTCGTTTTCTCCAAATTATAATCCCGACGGCTATTGCAGCTACGAGGACCAGCAACGACGAAACTGATGCTACAATTGGAATAACGTAACTCTTTTTCTTCTTTTGGCAAGAAGATGAAGCACAAAGATCAGCGTTTCCTCCAACCCTTCCATAAAGCAGATGACAATATCAAGACTTTAATTTAGACTAGTAATCACTGCCATTAATTTCCTTAAATAGCAATTTCCTGATCTTTGGAGATGTCTAATGATAGGTAGAACTCTGAGATCCCACGTCGATTGGAGAGAGAACAAAACATTCTTTATAAAGGTGTGAAAACCTCTCCCTAGCAGACACGTTTTAAAAACCTTGAGGGAAAGTCTAAAGAGGACAATATCTGCTAGCGGTGGGCTTAGGCTATTACAAATGGTATCAGAGCCAGACACCGGGTGGAGTGCCAGTGAGGACGCTGGGTCCAGAAGGGGGGTGGATTGTGAGATCCCACATCAATTGGAGAGAGGAACAAAATATTCTCTATAAGGGTGTGGAAAACTCTCCCTAGCAGACATGTTTCAAAAACCTTGAGGGAGAGCCTAAAGAGGACAATATCTACTAGCAGTGGTCTCAGGCTGTTACAAATGGTATCAAAGCCAAACACTGGGTGGTGTGCCAGTGAGGACGTTGGTAAGGGGGGAGAATTGTGAGAACCCACATCGTTTGGAGAGAGAAATGAGTGCCAGTGAGGACGCTGGCTCCCAAAGGGGGGGAAGTGGATTGTGAGATCCCACATCGGTTGGAGAGAGGAACAAATCATTCTTTATCAGGGTGTGGAAACCTCTCCATAGCAGACGCGTTTTAAAAACCTTGAGAGAAAGTCCGAAAGGGAAATCCCAAAGAGAACAATATCTGCTAGCGGTGGACTTAGGCTGTTACAAGAACGTACTTCTTTGTCAAACAAATGTTTTTGTCTTGCGCAAAAGGAATATGCATGAACGATGACTATTAAATCGGATGAAAACAAACCAAAACTATTGAAACTCATTGGAAGAGTTGGAATTTTTTTAACTTGATACCTTATTGTAAGCGATCCATTTTTCGATTTCTCCATGAGTTCGCTTGGTATTGAACCAAGATGTGGGTTGTTTCTTAAGTCTCTGAAAACGTATCATCTGTCCATAATTAGTTTTCTCACTGAATATAATAAACCATTCATTTCTCAGAAAAATGACTCACAAAACTTTCAAGGAGTGCAACTCGGATAGAAGACTAGGCACTGGTCCACTCAAGTTATTGTTTGATAAATCCCTGGCATAAGCAGTTCACTTAGACTATTTTACAAAGAACAGGAAACCCCATTTTAGTTTCATTATCAGAAAAACTGACAAGCGAAGAGTTTATGTAACCTTTCTGGACTTACAAATATTGTAACGACGTGAGCTCAGATATAGAAGTAGCTATTTCCCCCACCAACCCACTTGAAGATAAGTTCCTGTTGTCGAATTTATCGACGTTAACGAATGAAGATAGATAAGAACTCAGCCAAAAGGAAGCATTGTTGGAAACTTACAACGAGGTGATTCGATTAGGAGTCTCATCATAGCTACAACTGAGACCGTGCCACACGAAGGATTCTGGCAGGCATGGATCACCCTGCCAATTCTTTCTCATTCCATAAAAAGATTTCACGTTCGTCATAGCTTTAACTGCAATATTTAATGTAAGAAAGAAAGAGTATAGCTACATCTCAGGTAATGATAAAGATAAATAACTGCTAGCAAAAATTCAGAACATACCGTCCTGCTCATCGGTGCGGGATTCTGATGTTTCTAGCACCCTGTAGACTTCAAGAGCATTGAGGATAGGTGGAAGATTTGATGTATTAGTTTTTACAAATTTAAATGCAATAGTTTCTCCACTCATTGGTTTTGTGCTAAACAATGTAGTTGACTGCAAATAATCAGGAGAGAAAGGTCCATTAAAATATTCCTCATTTTGATAGATGTTAAATTCCCTTGATTGGTTCATTTGAAGCTTTTGCAAATCAGCAAAGTGCAAGAATATGTGATATTTGGCACTGGGATCTTCAGGAACCCAGTGAAACTCAAGAGGAGCACTGGCATTATCGGTCGTAATAGCGGTGCTCATTACAATTCTTGGTAAATTATAACTGTTGCTGATTCCTGAATCAACTGTGGATGATGTGCTTATAATCTTGTAATTAAGAAAGTTAAAGGGCAACCAAATCCGATCACAAAAATCGTCTCGGTACCTGAGAGAAGGACAAGGAAACTTACTCATCAGCTTCTATAAACAAGTTTCAGTCTAAATAAGCACGCAGGCTATTGGTATTCTTTTTCATAAATGGCTTACCGAACAGTTTCGTTGGTAATCGATCCTACATCCAACCGTCTATGGAGAGCTAACAATTTGGAATCGGTAACATAGCTAGCATTTTTCAAAAGTCTAAACTCCAATGCTGATATAAAAGGTGATCCAAAGCCAGTAGTCACCAGACATACGCATACAGAAGATGTCGGAAGTGCATGTATTACTTCTTTGGTTATGATACTGGATTCATTGCTCAGTACTACTGAATCCCATTTATTAATTCCCATATACAGATCAAAAACTGGCGGTTTACCTTCGCCGTCATAGTTTCCGTACATGAAACTCGCTCTAATCAAATACTTGAAACCCTTACCTTGAGCAAGCTTTATGGTGTAACAGTTCCTCTCCCCTTCAGGAAAGCTTCTAACATACCAGAATTGCTGTGGAAGAGTGGTGGTGTTGAAATCTGATGATATGCTCTTACTTACTCCAGTTTCTGTGAAGTTTGCATCAGAAATGTACTTTATGCCTGTTACACTGTCTGTGTAGCTTGAATCCTTTGAATTTCCACAGTCAATGCTAACGAATCCTGAACAACAGAGCACAAACAGAGTATTAGGCCTCCTTTAACAACCTTCTGGTTTCTGGTTTTTGAAACTTTTACTGTTTTCTCATAGTTTTCTTAGTCAAATTCCAAAAAACAAAGCACAAGTTCTCAAAAACTAATATTTTTTTCAACGTGCTTGGGTTTTGAAAACATCTGTAAAATGTAGAGAACAAAACAAAGAAACGGTTAGGAATCACAGATCTCCACAAGCGTATGATATGGTCCACTTTGAGCATAAGCTCTCATGGCTTTGCTTTGGGTTTTCCCAAAAGGTCTCATACCAATGGAGATGTATTAGCCAATGTGGGACTCCCTCCCAACAATCCTCCCCTCAAACAAAGTACACTACAAAGCCTTTCCTAAGGTCTATGGAGCCCTCGAATAGCCTTCCCTTAATCGAGGCTCAACTCCCTCTCTAGAGTCTTCGAACAAAGTACACCCTTTGTTCGACACTTGAGTCACCTTTGACTACACCTTCGAGGCTCACAACTTCTTTGTTCGACATTTGAAGATTCTATTGACATGGCTAAATTAAGGGCATGGCTCTAATACCATGTTAGGAATCATGGATCTCCAGAATGGTATGATATTGTCCACTTTGAACATAAGCTCTCATGGCTTTGTTTTGGGCTTCCCCCAAAGGCACCATACCAATGGAGATGTATTCCTTACTTATAAACCCATGATCATTCCCTAAATTAGCCAATGTGGGACTCCCTCCCAATAATCCTCAATAGAAACCCACTAAAAGATACAAATTGAAAGATATAGAAAACTTTACATATGCTACACATTGAAAGATACACAACAATAAACCTGACTGATCTTGTGCATTAACAAGAAATGAAATAGCTAACGCAAGAAATATCTGAAGGAAGCAGTATCTTAACAGCTCCATAATCATTACTGCTTAATGGAAAGAGAGGAGCTGCAAATCATATGTGGGAGTTAGCTCTTTTTATAGATAGACCACAGCATGATAGGCCAAATCAAAGAGCCGTTAATACCTGGTCAAAGAGGCAAGTAACATTATCCAGTGAAGCACTGCATCACCAGCTTCGTTCAGCCATACGCAATGCCCTTGATCCCATAGCCAAGTTGAACTATTTTAAAGACATCATATTAAAAAATGAGGAAGAGAGGAAGACTTAATTCTCCATAGCTGTCACAGTTGACAAAAATACCTTTGATCTCTTCCCTGGTGGATGCTTTTATTTCAAAGCCAATCAAAATCATTGACACTGTTGTTTCTTCCACTCTTTAGCATAACATTTAGGTTAAACTATTCAAAATGTTCTATCTTCTTGTTTAAGAAAGAAGACTCATTGATTCAAATATCCTCAACATATATCTCAAATCATTCAAATATTTTATTCACAGACAACAATTCTTTATCTGTTGAGCTATATTTTGACCGATACCTTAATTTACTAAATTATTGATATAGTTTTATGGCCACTATAGTCTATGGAGTTCGTTTTCAAACTGGTTATTTCCTAGTTAAATATTAACTTCAACGAACTCGACTATACTAACAAGAGAAAAATGGAGATGAATATTTTCTATGGAAATTAGATAAAAGGGAAAAAAATCATAAAAGATTTGTTGGCAGTGGATGAGAACTAAAATCCGAATCATGAAGAGTATAAAAAGCATAAGGAAAGGAAAGGAAAGGAAAAGGAGCTCCTTGGTTGAATGAATGAGAATGGCAAAAGCTCATATTTTCAGAGTTCATATCATTATCTACAAAAGCCATGCAATGATGCTGCTTAGTTTTATGCATATAAAACATTCTCCATTGCTCCACACAATCTTCCCTACCACATTGAAACAATGACATAGCCAAAAGACACCAAATTGTTTCTTGTATACCTCGACATAACATATTGAGGTTCTGCCAACCCGACTCGACCGGGCTCGCTCTTTGATTGTTTGCAATAGATTGATTTGAACATATATAGCAGTAGAAGCTACCTAGCACGAGGTGTTACTTCGCTTTCTCTGAAATTTCTAGTAACTGTATTTGATTTTCCAGTATCAGAATCGACGTTCCTTCTTTTCCGAGCTCTCTCTAACGCCAAACACTCACTCAACTCCCTTACCACCTCCTTCATGCCAGGCCTCGCTTTAGAATCCAGTGACAAACATGTCATGGCAATCTCCACAGCCTTCCAGGCAGAACTCAAGTCGAAGTTTCCTCTTAGCCTTTGATCAACGATGCTCTTTATATCACCTGTTTTCATCAAGTTCATAACCCATTGGCTTACATGATATCTCTTTGAAGAAGCTCTATCAATTTGAAGGACTGGAAGGGAAGTGATTATTTCCAATATAAGAACTCCAAAACTGTAAACGTCGCTTTTTTCGGTCAGCCAGCCAGTTGCATAATACCTGCACCCAAGATGCATGACTTGTTATGCAAGAGTATAAGAAGTTTTATATATTGATTTATTGAAAATCTATGGAGTTTGTTATATTATATGTCACAATTGTCGAGTCAATCAACTACTTCTATGCTGTGTGCCTATGAAGATTAAAACCTTTGTTGTCAAGTACAATTATTTTGTCTGTTAAAAGTTATAGGTTACTAAAAAATGAAAAACTTACTCTGGATCAAGATAACCGTCGGTGCCTGCAACAACTGTGGTCAAATGAGTCCGACTTTCGGTCGGGAAACTCCTGGATAGACCAAAATCAGCAATTTTGGCTTGGAATTTTTTATTCAAAAGGATGTTTGCAGACTTCACATCTCTGTGAACAATTGGTGGCTTACAACCATGATGCAGATACTCCAATCCTAGATTTTAAAACCTCACTCAAGTCCATGGGAAATCAGAAACAATACAGTAAACATTATTAAAGACAACAGAAGCTAAAAATGCATCCAACCTTGTGCTGCATCGACCGCTATTTGCATCCTTTCCTCCCAACTGAGAACTCTAACATTTCCACCTGCATCATTTTAACCTTCTGTCACTCTTCATCATAAAGGTCTAAAAAGAGGGGAAGAAAAGAGTGTCCGAGCAACTAAAATAGAACTTGTAACAGCAGCAAAAACCTAATAGATGCTCTTTTAAGTTGCCATTATTTATGTACTCATAGATAAGAACCAGATTGGTCTTTTCATAGCAGAATCCAACAAGGCTTGTCAAGTTTGTATGATGAATTCTCAGCAAAAGTTTGACCTGAAACGCAAACAAAAGACAGAATTATTTCTACGATAGACAAGCTTCTGGAGGCTTTTGCTCATAACTTAAGATTGGAAACATAGAAGGTCAGACCAAGACCTGTTTAGCAATTGAAAAAACAATACTGCATGCAACCTAGACAAAGGACGAAAAACGACATTCGAGCTAAGGTCGACCTATCTATTTATGACTTCAAATTTTCATTATTTCTGGATAAGTTTCACGATTATATTTTTCTTGAAGTAAAATTCATCCTTTGTTTTTTCCTTTCTATTCACTCAAATCCCTTGCCTTTCCTAGACTCGAGGTCTCCTTTTCCTCCAGCTTAGTTCTTCAGTTTCATCATATCTTTAAGATCAGGATACAAGTGAGTGCTGCCCTACAATGTTTTGTCATTATTTCTGTCCAACAGACACTGCTCATGATGACTTACCTCTGTTTCAAACTCTTTGTAACCTTGAACAGAAGACTTAAGGACCTTCACGGCAACTTGAGTATTGTCCAAGTAACCAAGGAATACTTTTGCAAATCCTCCTTCCCCGATTTTCGTCTCAAAGTTATTTGTCATACGCTGTATTTGCGAGTAAGATAGCCGCTGATTTTTTGGCTCTAGCGATCCGAGTCTTATAATGGGCTGTTTTCGGGCTGTCAACGAGTGAAGGTTTGAGAAGCATGTTCATGAAAACTTCCTATTACATGCATATAGAAGCATGTCTTAAAAGTTATAAAACTCATAACACTTGTACAAGAAAACTTTAGTCTAACCTCGTTTTTTCCATATTATAATCCAGACGACTATTGCAGCTAAGAGGACCAGCAACGATGAAACTGTTGCTACAATTGGAACAACGTAACTCTGTTTCTTCTTTTGGCAAGGAGATGAAGCACAAACATCGGCGTTTCCTCCAACCCTTCCATAAAGCAGATGACAATATCAAGACTTTACGTTAGACTAGTAATCACTGCCATTAATCTCCTTAAATAGCATATTTCCTGATCTTTGGAGACGTATAATGATAGGTAAAACATACAGCATTTGTAAAAGAAATCTTGTTGTCTTATGCAAAAGGAACATTCATGAAAGATTGACTAAAAGTAGGGTGAAAACAAACCAAAACTAACTCATTAGAAGAGTTGGGAATTTTTTTAAGTTCAAACAAAAATATGATACCTTATTGTAAGCGATCCATTCTTAGATTTCTCCATGAGTTCGCTTGGTATAGAACCAAGAAGTGGGTTGTTTCTCAAGTCTCTGAAATGTATCATCAGTCCATAATTAGTTTTCTCACTGAATACATTAATCCATTCATTTCTGAGAAAAACGACTCACAAAACTTTCAAGGAGTGCAACTCAGATAGCATACTAGGGACTGGTCCACTCAAGTTATTGTTTGATAAATCCCTGGAATAAGCGATTGACTTAGACTATTGTTATTACAAAGAATGGGAGAACCCATTTTTGTTTCATTATCAGAAAAACTGACAAGCGAAGAGCTTGACATAACTTTTCTGGACTTACAAATATTGTAGTGACCTGAGCTCGGATATAGAAGTAACTATTTCCCCCACCAACCCACTTGAAGATAAGTTCCTGTTGTTGAGTTTATAGACGTCAACGAAAGAAGATAAATAAGAACTCAGCCAAAAGAGAGCATTGTTGGAAACTTACAAGGAGGTGATTCTATTAGGAGTCTCATCATAGCTACAACTAAGACCGTGCCAGACGAAGGATTCTGGCAGGCATGGATCACCCTGCCAATTCTTTCTCACTCCATAAAATGATTTCACGCTCGTCAGAGCTTTAACTGCAATATTTAATGTAAGTAAGAAAGAGTATGGTTACATCTCAGGTAATGATAAAGATAAATAAACGGCTAGCAAAAATTCTGAACATACCGTCTTGCTCATCAGTGTGCGATTGTGATGTATCTAGCACCGTGTAGATTTCAAGAGCATTGAGGATGGGTGGAAGACTTGATGTATTTGTTCTTACAAATTTAAAATCAATAGATTCTCCACTCATTGGGTTTGTGGTAAACAATGTAGTTGACTGCAAGTAATCAGGAGAAAAAGGTCCATGAAGATGATTTTCATTTTGAAAGATGTTAAATTCCCTCGATTGGTTGGCTTGGAGCTTTTCCAAATCAGCAAAGTGCAAGAATAAGTGAAATTTGGCATTGGGATCTCCAGGAACCCAGTGAAATTCTAGAGGAGCACTGGCATTATCGGTTGTGATAGCAGTGCTCATTACAATTCTTGGTAAATTATAACTGTTGCTGATTTCTGAATCAACTGTGGATGATGTGCTTATAATTTTGTAACTAGGAAAGTTATAGGGCCTCCAAATCCGATCATAAAAATCGTCTTGGTACCTGAGAGAGAAACAACGACATTTAATCATCATCTACTATAAACAAGTTTCAGCGTCTAATTAGAATGTCATTTCAAGTGCTTAAAAATCACCCTTTTAAAACACTTGAAAAGTCATTCCAAGCAGGTTTTTGGTATTCTTTTCATAAATGGCTTACCGAACAGTTTCGTTGGTAATCGATCCTACATCCAACCGTCTATGGAGAGCTAACAATTCGAAATCGGTAACATAGCTAGAATTTTTCAAAAGTCTAAACTCCAATGCTGATATAAAAGGTGATCCAAAGCCAGTATTCACCAGGCATATGCTTACGGAAGATGTAGGAAGTGCATGTACAACTTCTTTGTTTGTGATACTGGATTCATTGCTCAATACTACTGAATCCCATTTATTAATTCCCATGTACAGATCAAAAACCGGCGCATTACCTTCGCCATCATAGTTTCCGTACATGAAACTCGCTCTGATCAAATACTTGAAACCTTTACCTTGAGCAAGCTTTATGGTGTAGCAGTTCCTCTCCCCTTCAGGAAAGCTTCTAACATACCAGAATTGCTGTGGAAGAGTGGAAGAGTTGAAATCTGATGATATGCTCCTACTTACTCCAGTTTCTGTGAAGTTTGCATCAGAAATATACTTGATGCCTGTTACACTGTCCGTGTAGCTTGAATCCTTTGAATTCCCACAGTCAATGCTAATGAATCCTGAACAACAGAGTACACAGAAGAGAGTCTTAGGCTTCCTTTGACAACCATTTGGTGATAGTAGCGTTTATAGGCTTAATTTTCAAAAACAAAAAATAAGTAGCTATCAAACGGAGCTTATTATCTTTCATATAGACAAATTTGCATATGCTACACATTGAAACACAACAACAACAAACCTGACTGATCCTGTGCAGTAACCAGAAATGAAACAGCTAAAGCAACAGAGATCTGAAGGAGGCAGCATCTCAACTGTTCCATAATCATTAGTGCTTATTAGAACGAAAGCAGCTGCAAATCATATGTGGGAGTTGAGCTCCTTTTGTATATAGAAATCAGCATGATAGGCCAAATCAAAGAGCCTTTAGCACCTGGTCAAAGAGTAAAATGAGTAACATTCTCCAGTGAGCATTGCATGACCAGCTTACGTTCAGCCATATGCAATGCCTTCGATTCCATCATTTTGAAAATCCAGCATATGGGCAGGTTAAAGCCAAGTTGAACTATTTTAAAGACATCTTATTAAAGAAAATGAGGAAGGGAGGAAGACTTAATTCTCCATAGCTGTCATAGTTGACAGAAATATCTTTAATCTCTTCTAGTGGGGTAGATGATTTTATTTTAAAGCCAAATCAAAATCATTGACATTGTTGTTTCTGCCACTCTCTACCATAACATTTAGGTTAAACTATTCAAAATCTTCTGTCGTCTTGTTTAAGAAAGAAGACTTTCAGAATTCATTCAAATATCCGAAAGTTGACTTTGTCACTAAATTATAATCAGAGTCGTGACAACATTCTCGTTCAAAAGATGAACATTTAACTGTGGAAATTATCGATAATCACTAAGTAATCACTAATGTGGCTTGAAAAATGTATGCCTATGTTACCTTCTAAGCCTAGCATTCCTGTTTCTTTTACATTTACCAGTGCTTGGATCATTCATAGGATAACCTTCTGATCCTACTACATTTGTCAAAAATGATTTAGACTATACTGAGAATTGTTTAGATTTTAGTTTCTGGACTTCGAAATTTAAGTTCACTTGAATTTGTAGTCAATTTTCAAAAACAAAAACAAGTTACTAAAAAACTTGAGAGAGAGAGAGATTAGAATAACCTTCATTGACAAATTCAGCAAGAAGCTTGACGAAGCAGAGAGAGAGAATTAGGGAGAGCAGGAACCGGCACATGGAGAAATACATTAAAGAAACGCTGCGAATGCATTGTTTAAATTTGACGGAAGATTCGGAGATGGTTAAGGCCATTGTTTAGACCAAGAATCGATCGAAAGTCAAGACCAACCGTTGACAATCAGTCCTCAAGTTCTTAATCCTGAAAATTGAGCTGCAAATCGCAATGCTGCCGGAAAAGATACAGAGATGAAGCCGATCAACGAGATGAGGCCGACACTGTTCGGAAGGGACAACGAAAATTCAGCCCGTTCTTGTTCAAATTAAAGCTTGGAATCTAAACTTCGAGAGAAAACATCAAGAAATCATACATTAGAGAGTGTTAGTCACTTGTTTAATCCATCAAACGATAACTTAAAATAACGCTATGAACTATTTTTAATATTTTATGAAAAATAATAGTGATCGAAGTATAAGAATCATATTTTGACATTTTTTTTAATTAAATTATCAACTTTATCAACTAATTTAGACATTGCAATATCAAAATTTTCGATCGTTCTATTGAAATATGCATTTTAATCTATCAAAATTATATTTTGATCGATACCTTAGTCTATTAAATTGTTGTTTTCAATATTTTGTACGATGTAATGCTTACTATAAAAGTGTCCTTAATTGATTATGATTAATTTCTATTCACATTAATATATCGTATCGAATGAACTCAAGGAAGCTTCTCTAACTGTATACCTCTAGGAATCTCTGGTATTTTCAACTTCATGATTATATTTTAGGCTGAGCATAACATTCTTATGCACTCATTCCACATGTTAGGTGTAGCTGGTGTATTCGGCGACTCCCTATTCAGTGTTATGCATGGTTCCTTGGTAACTTCTAGTTTGATCAGGGAAACCACATAAAATGAATCTGCTAATGAAGGTTACAGATTCGGTCAAGAGGAAGAGACTTATAATATCGTAACTGCTCATGGTTATTTTGACCGATTGATCTTCCAATATGCTAGTTTCAACAACTCTCGTTCATTACACTTCTTCCTAACTACTTGGCATGTAGTAAATCTTGACCGATTGATCTTCCAATATGCTAGTTTCAACAACTCTCGTTCATTACACTTCTTCCTAACTACTTGGCATATAGTAAATCTTGACCGACGCTAAACGAGAGAAGGTTTTCCTAACTTTAAGGGAGTGAAATTGCAATTTTTAATTTGTTTAAAAGATCATTAAAAAAATTAATCTCATATATGGTCTTAATATTTGTTAAAATTTACCAATTTAAACAAAATTATACCATAAACTATTGACTAAACTTAATTTCATGAAAAAAAAAATCAATTTTACACTATTCTAAGTTTATGGTTGAATTGAGATGAAGTTTAATACATGACTAGATATTATAAGGAGGTTCGTGCGGATGCCCACGAGAAATTGAGCAAAAGGATGCCGAATTGGCCCGAGCTAATAGCCTGTTGGGCAGGCCTCCAAAGTTTAAGTTAATTTTTCCCGACATTACAATGCAAATATATATATACACATAGTATATTTCATATGGATTCAACTATGCACCAAATCATCCTTGAAAGCTATGTAATGAAGGGAACATATATTATAGACCAATAGTCAGAAGTATAGAGCAACATCAATGATTGAGAGACAAGGTTTGTCTGTTCATGTCTTGCAGCTGTTGAATCTAAAAGAGGCCAAAACATACAACTCACATCAAAATACATCAAAACACAGGTCTAGAAAGCAGGCAAGCAACTGAAGCTGATGATATGATCAATGAACAGTATTATGTCGTGAAACAGATAATCACGTACCTGTACGCAGTCGATACTCCCTGTCTCCCGCATCCTTCCTAAGAAAGAGGAAAAAAAAAACGAAGAATGGAACGTTTGGTGTGTCGTGTTTCTGTGTATCTATCGGCCATTTCGGTCAATCTCGTTGCAGGTTTCACCCCCTCTGGTTTATGGATGATAACTATAATGAAGTGGTTTCCGATGTATGAGAAGGTTATATGTCGACTAACGAGCTAAGGCTGTTTGTAACGGGTCTTTAAACACGGCAGGTCTTCGCTTGGTAGTCACAACCTTCATAAACTTCTAATCCTGGCTCTCCCAGCTGGTCTTCTCGAAAGCAAGCACATCGTTTGCTCATCTTCCCTGTCAACGCGATTTCTAATGGTCTCTGTATCAACCTCGGGAAGCCATTATCGCACCAGACCTAAAGATGGGGTAAAAGAGATCACAATATGAAGTTTATTCTGTGTGTGAATTAGCCTACAAAACCAAGCATCCATATAAGGAATGCTTTTTCCTCTCTCCAATCGATGTGGGATCTCACAATCCACCCCCTTGGGGGTCAGCATCCTCGCTGGCACACCGCCCGAGTGTATGATTCTGATACCATTTGTAACAGCCCAAGCCCACTGCTAACACTGTTTTAAAGCGCGTCTACTAGGGAGAGGTTTCTACACCCATATAAAGAATGTTTTGTTTTCCTCTCCAACTAATGAGGGATCTCACAATCCACCCTCCTTTGGGGCCCAACATCCTCGCTGGCACACCGCCCGGTGTTTGGCTCTGATACCATTTGTAATAGCCCAAGCACACCATAAGCGGATATTGTCCGCTTTGGCCCGTTACGTATCACCGTCAACCTCACGGTTTTACAACGCGTCTACTAGGGAGAGGTTTCCACACTCATATAAGAAATGCTTTGTTCCCCTCTCCAACCGATGTGGGATCTCACACCTAAATACTGTCCTAACGAGTAAATATAGAATGTGATTGGAAAATAACAGGTCTACAGTGAAGAATATACCTCACCACCTTCATCCTGACTCCATTTCGAATTACAGCTTGGCAGTTTATCCTCCTCTTTCTTTTGTTTCTTCAAAAGTTGTGCGCCTCTGGCAGCCTTTGCCTCAGCTCCCTTTAAATGCTTAGTGGGATTTCCTTGATCATCATAGTAAAGACCCACCAACTTACCTACAAATCTGTGGCGAAGGCCAAGAACATTATCCTTCAGCATCTATTCCAATAATATCACACCATTCTCAAATCTAACGTCTTCTATCAACTAATCAAATTTTCATGCTCGAACGAACACGCACGACATTTGCAAGTTGCAACAATTGTCATCGCATATCATTTAAGATAACAGATGCTACTGCAGCCAACTTACGTGTAGGATTTATGGTAAAAGCCCCGCCATTCAACAACGCTCTTGATCTACAAGATTAGTTAGTACAACAGTCAGATATATAAACCTTGAGAGAGCAGTGTCTATATACCAAAGAGGGGGAAAGAACGGGTTTGGAGGGGCAGAAGTTCTACAAAGTTAAAGAATGAGAAGACGAATAATAAGCAACAACATTGCATATTTAAGGGCAATCCCTTGACCATAGTGACAATTTAAGTAGGCAATTAAGAGTACCTCAGCATTTGACAAGCCCCGCAAGGAATCAGTGAGTCCTTCCCCTATAACAATAACAAATGATAGAATTCAATTGATACTTGAAAGATGTTTAGGTAATGGGACATATGAAACATTTTTCTTCTTCTTTTTTTCTTAGTTCTTATTCCTAACCACTCTCTACCATTCTTCCTCTCCTCACCCTCAATGAAAAAGAAATAGAAATGGACATGTGATTTAGTACATGTAACCGTCCTAGCTCAAGCCCACTGCTAGCAGATATTGTCCTCTTTGGACTTTCCCTTATGGACTTCCCCTCAAAGTTTTAAAACGCGTCGGTTAGGGAGAGGTTTCCACATCCTTATAAGGAAGGCTTTGTTCCCCTCTCCAACTGATGTGGGATCTCACAATCCACCCCCTTGGAAGCCCAACATCCTTGTTGGCACACCGCCCGGTGTCTGGCTCTGATACCATTTGTAACCATCCAAGCCCACCGATAGCAGATATTGTCCTCTTTGGGCTTCCCCTCAAGGTTTTAAAACGCGTCTGTTAGAGAGAAGTTTCCACACCCTTATAAGGAATGTTTCGTTCCCTTCTCCAACTGATGTGGGATCTCACAATCCACCCCCCTTGGAAGCCTAGCGTCCTCGCTGGCACACGGCTCGGTGTCTGGCTTTGATACCAATTGTAAGAGCCCAAGCCCACCGCTAGCAGATATTGTCCTCTTTAGGCTTTCACTTCTAAACTTCCCCTTAAGGTTTTAAAACGCATCGGTTAGGGAGAGGGTTCCACACCCTTATAAGCAATGTTTCGTTCCCTTCTCCAACCGATGTGGAATCTCACAATACATATTTATTGTTGAGTAATAGTCAAATTACCGTTTTCGCACGTTTTCCATACGAAGACATAATTAGGATGACGACACTTTAATACAATAGTTAATTGAGGATATACATCCTCCACCTTAAAAAAAAGCCTAATTTTAGGCACTCCATTCACAATGTAGAAACGAAAAGCAAGCATTGGTCAGAAATTGATTCAAATTGGCAGCCCAAAGAAAACAAAAGTTTCACTATATCTGTAGAACACTCAAATGTCTGTTATACTATGTACACAAAGTTATAGCTAGAAACTGACGGAAAATATTTTAAAGCGCCCCAACAAGAAACCATAAATACCTGTGAAGTTTCCTGATACGAATGCACGAGAAGCATCTCTGTTTTAAAAACAACCATGAAAGAAGAAAATATCAGAACGTTACTGCTAAAGTATATCGCAAAACTCAAAGAAAAGTGGCAATCGAAAATCAAGGTCTCGTTAAAAAGTAACCAAATATAATTGGATCAGTAAGGAACTATGAACATTCAAATTGAAAATTAATGTTTTCAGGCTTCCAGACTGTTCTAGATGGAAAATAAAGAAGAAAGAAAATGACTCATTAAGATAATCTATTGATTCAATAGCCACAAAAGACAAACACAAATACATGAAGAAAAAGAACTATGACAATTTGAACCATTGATAGAACAAATGCTGCCATATAGGAATTTTAAAATTTATTCTTATCAAATTTGGATTTGTTGCCTAGGAGATCAACAAGGAAAAAATCAATCACAAACCTTCCCGAAAAGTGATGATAACCTCCTCCCACACCATAGTGAGATTTTCCTTTTGTGACATCAAAGACTGATCTGAAAAAAATAGAATTGTTAGAGGTTAAATAAATAGCAAGGGATCGACTTCCATGAAATGACCCCTTTGCTTAACCGTATTAACAACGGGCATGCATTCCTATATGTTGTCGGTTATTGATGTTTAATCCAAGACATTTTGTTTTTCCATGTGTGGCAGAATAATGATATAATTTCAAAAGAATGTCAACAAGAAAGAATTGAGATATGCAGCTCAGTCGTTCAACGCTATGAACTATCATGATTTTCTTTATCCATTTTCTACATTCTCTCATAAATTGTAATGATTAAACAAATTTAACTGAAAAAAACATAGATAAAATTTGGAGGTGGGTTGGGAGGGAGGTGGAGAGTACCCAAGAATTCCAAGAAGGATAGGCAATCCCTCATCAGTTCCATTATACAAAGCTAGCTCATCAACTTTGAAGAGTTTCTACAAAAGCAAACAAGAACTTGAAATAAAAGTATAAAACTCTGCCAACTTAAATCAATTAGAAATTAACTAAACCTCTCTGATAAAGAGTCCATTTCATGTTACACCCACTTCAAAGCCAAGATCACATGTTGCCAATCTTCTTTCAATCAATTTAACAACTTAAAGAAGGATAATAAAGACAGAAATGTACGTAGGAATCCTTGATAACACTTATTTAACCAAAAGGACCCAAGTAGAGTTCTCCCATAATCAAGCTCTAATCACAAGATCCCAAAAGCCCGACGAGAAACAATCCACCATTACGCTACAGAGATAAAAAATTTGAGATCTCACATCAGTTGGAGAGAGGAACGAAGCATTCTTTATAAGGGTGTTGAAACCTCTCCCTAGTAAACACGTTTTAAAACCTTAAGAGGAAGCCCAGAACGGAAAGCCCAAAGAGGACAATATCAACTAGCAGTGGCACACTAAGAACACCATCTCAAAGCATTTAACCAAAGGCCATCATCTTTCCCTCGATTTGAAATTGTAGCCACACAACGTGTAGATCTCTCGCTTTCAATCTTTAATCCTTTTTTCATAGCATTATGTAGCATATCAAAAACTCGCCCATGTAAAACGAACAAAAGATCTTAAACAGCTCGATAATCATAAACGCAGTTCTAACAAGTCACAAAAGCTGCTATCCAATAATTAATACTCCGAAAATTCGTAAAATACCAGCAAATTCCTAAAGACAGAGAAATGCCTTCCAATTCCAACAGAAAATAGAAAAATGTCTTCCGAAACTATAATACAAGCATAATTATCAAGAAGAAACTCGTACCAGTTGAGGGGAAGGCAAGGAAGGGGCGATCGGATATCGGGATTTGAAGGAAAGCCCGACAAAAAGCGCAACGACAGCCACTATAAGAGCCAAAACCCACCCCAAGGTCTTTCCCGCCATAGCTTTTCCCTTCACCGAGCTCGAGCCCTTCTGTTCATCTTCATGCGCGTCTTCACCCGGTCTTGGCGGAGATTGATCACTCGCCATACTTCTGGACCCGAATGGCAAATTACAGATGTGTCTTCTTCGTGGGATTTTGTTTTTACTCTTTTTTCTTTTTGCTTTTTTTCTTTTTCCGCCTTTGAAAAGTCCTCGCTGTAATAAATAAATAAATAAATAAATAAATATATTTTTAGTGTTAATAATTATAATATTAAAATTTAAATATTTAGAAACTACGTAAAACATTATATTATATTTTTTATTACGACATATTATTAAATTTAAAAATTATTACGACGTTTTGTTATCTTAAAAAATTAAAATTATCTATTTTTTTTTAAATAAACATTTTTAATATATATATAAATGAAAAAAAATTTACTCCACCCAACCAAGGGTTAAAATTATATAGTTTTATACTTTATAACATCGGAACAAAACACTATAAAAAGTCTCAGATTAGACTTTTAATGACATGAACAATCACGACGTACAAAAAATACTATAAGAAGCCTACGATATTGTTTTTTCGTAAAATTATCTATAGTTTTATACTTTATTATCACATCTATTATAGCTATAAAAAACGCTATAAAAAATATCAGACTTTTAATTACATGAGTTGTCACGACGTACAAAAAACGCTATAAAACATCTACCATAGCATTTTTCGTATGCTACTGTATCAATTATTTTTTGTAGTATCAATCACTTAAAAAATAAATAGGAAATTTCAGAGAGACAGAATACAAAATAAGATACGAGGCAAGAGGATATAGACATATATATATATATTTGAGAAATCTACCGGAACAAGTGCTATACGAGAACAATTAGTCGATCTGGATTTGCGTCGTTGGTAAAATGGAAAGAATTAGGCAAAGAGAGACCTGTGGGTAAATGAATGGAAAGATCGAAAAGTTAGAAGAAGAAATGATTTTTTGGTTAGACGTATGGAATTAGCTAAGCATTTTATTTGAACAAATATAGAACCCGAATGGATGATTTTATGTCTATTACCTGTTCTTCCTCCCGAGTTGAGACCGATCATTCAGATAGATAGGGGTAAACTAATGAACTCGGATATTAATGAACTCTTCTATATATGGCAATGCGATATATGGGGAATGTGTAAATGAAAATGCAGCATAATTTTAAAATCAAAACAACCCAAAATACATAAAGTACCAATAAAAACACACACATAAAGCAAGCACAACAAGAATTATGGAACGTTATTTTACAAATTTGAGGGTCTGGTTTCTTTTTTTCTTTTCTGAACAAGAACAAATACTATGAACACAAAGCATATGAAAGAGATAACCTGAGATTCTCCTTACAAACCTTCAACGTCTTCTTCATCCACTGCGAATCTTGCTTGCTGCTAATAGCACAAGCTTGTTCTGTCGCCTACAACAAGTGGGAACAGCAACTCGCCGCGAGGTAAGAAAGATGAACGGATTCTGTAACGGTCGTTTCAATTTCCAACCGTTGACTCGAGCTTTCTAATGATCAATGTTTGATTTAGCTACTATCTCCATCTGATAGCTCAGGCTTCTGGACTGTAATTAAAAGCTATGTCGCACAAATTGTTGAATCGCTTCGCCACGAGATGGAATCGAAATGGATCGATTCCCTTGTAATGGAAGGAGGGTGAGCTGCAACTGGACAAATCAATAAACACGAAGGTAAACGTAAGGTTCAATTGTAATTCTAGATTCTTATTTCAATGGTTGACAATATATCCAAATATTTTTAAGTCTAATAGGTGTGTTTGTGTCTAATATGTCCTTAAACTTCCGATTTTATGGCTTGTAGGTCCCAAATGTCAAAGTTTTTTAACTTTCAATTTTGTATCTAATAGATCCTTGACATATTCAACTACTTTTTAAGTATTGGACACAAGATATTAAACTTTCAATTTTGTTTCTAATAGTATGTGAATGTAAAAAATTGTCAAATAAGTTAGGGATCTATTAGCTATAAAACGGAAAATTCAACGACTTATTAAACACACAAACGAAAAAATTAGGGCAGTTCAAACATTTTTATTAAAAAAAAGGAAAAAAGAAGGGGGAAAGCCAAACATTTTTATGGTCTCAAACAGGCACTAACCTTGGAACCTCAGTGAACTGTGGCCTCTGAATCGTTGTTCCTCGCTGACCAGTAACTCCCTAGTGACCCATACTTTGATCTACAATTGCTTGATGCTGATGGGAATGTGGCTGAAGGCGTTCTTGCTGCAATCGCTCGAGTGGCTGCTGCTGTACTTGAGGCGGACTCCTTACACTCATCTGTTGATCGGCAGATCTCAATAGCCTGCTTCTTCTCCATTTAAGATACTCTATAAGAAGCGAGTTTATGCAAATAGCAACCCCGAATCCGGTGAGGGCAGAAAGGAAAACCGAGAGAACGGCATTCATGTTAAGCTGCATTTTGAAAGACGATGAGAGAATATTATGGACGATGATCAAGACCATTCAAAATATTGAGACTGAAATAAGCAGAAAGTGATAAGAAATGCTAATTCTTACTATTGCATAATATACATGAGCGAATAGGATGACTATGGCGAACTGGAAACAGGCATAAGCCCAAATGTAAGCTTTGCTCACTGCCACCATCAAATATCAAAATGGTTATCGTGTGATTTACCAACAAAGAGGAATAACTTTTATAATCTAAGCAAGAATGGGAGACTACGTAAAAGGCTATCACACATGGCACGCGACGCATTTAGCCTTTAAGATGTACGAAACAAGGCTTTATTTGCTTTCCTCGAGTCAAGACTGCATTTAGCCTTTAAGATGTTAGCTCACAAATTCATAAACGAAGTAAGATTAGCTAATTTATATTTCTATCAAGTAGTCATTTGATACGTACCAAAAGTTCTAATGATCTAGATGGAACTAAAAAATACAGGCATTTGTGGGTTCAATGCGAAAATAGCACCAGTAAAATGTTATTCAGAAGGTAAGAAGTGAACCATGCACGAAACAAGGCTAGCTAGGTAGCCATCTTCTCTTCCTTCCTTAACTTCTCCAAAATATATATATATATATAGATATATATATATATATATATATATAGATATATATATATATATATATATATAGATATATATAGATATATATATATATATATATATATAGATATATATAGATATATATATATCTATATATATATATATGTGTGTGTGTATGTATATATATATATATATATGTATGTATCTTACCTCACGCCCACATCATTCCTCCTACTACTAGTGCTTATCCTAATGAACTTTTAGGTCACGTTTTCCTTTTACCCTTCTTCTCATACACTCACTGTAGGAGCCTAACACAATACCCCAATTAATAGAATCATAAATAGAAGAAAATTACAAGAACCGCTAGTTGTTTCTTTAGAACTGTTTCTTTTCAACCAATTCATTTTTCTGGAGCTTAAACTTTAGGTGTTAACATGTTTTCATAAAAGAGACCTCACTTCATACAGCTCCATAGACTCTTCACTATTCAATTAATAGAAGAACACCGATTAAAGAAAAGGGACTAAATTATACCAGATGATGAATATTGGTAGGGTATAATATATTTTATCCATAACAGTAACTGACCCATTGTGGAAGCAATCATAGATGAAAGGACACCCAAAGCACATGAAAAGGGAAAGGAAATCGCGAGTGCACGAGGACCCATGTTAGGTACCTGTTCAAACAGAATTTTATTGTGGAAATTAATTCGATTTGGGAGATATGGACCAAAAATAAGGATAAAAGAGGGAAAATAAGGATAAAAGAGAGGGAAGCAGCAGCACCAAGAGGATTTTAACATTGGAGGAAGAAAATGAACCAAGGATATAAGATAAAATTGTAGTAAATCCAGAATCCAATTGCTAAGAAAAAGGAATTCTTTCAATATATATACAATAACTTTTTCTTGTGTGCGGTGACTTGATAAAGTATACTGCCAAACACTAGAAATCGTGATTGGGATTCCTTGGGTTCTTTATTCAAGTGCTTCACCGATTTTATTGGAGTTTCATTGGCTTTTTTTAGAGGAAGAACCATTGCGAAAAATGAAAGAATATAAGAGCATACAAAAAAAAAAAAAAAAAAAAACCCAACAAAAAA
>NW_019268524.1:3726993-3759604 GCF_002738365.1 Cucurbita moschata
AAAAAAAAAAAAAAAAAAGTCCCAACAAAAAACGAGTCCAAACAAGCAAAAAAGAGCTTCAATCCAAAAGAACGATTCCAAGACCATATTACAAAAAAGACGATCGAAGCCCAATGACTTCAATCTGAAAGAAAACTACCAAGGCCATAATTATAAAATCTAAAAGAATAATACCAAGGCCATAATCACAAAAAGTTTAGAGACAAAAGCCTACAGAGAGATATTAGACCTACCCACTTTCCAAACCTCTTCACATAATCTCTCAACCTCTCTAAAAATTATATCGTTTCCCTCAATCTACCCCACACAATTGCAAAGAAACTCATTTGCCACAACATATTGCCAATCTCCTTAAAAGGAGGATTCGAGAGCACCTGCTCCATCATCCATCTAGTGATCCCAGATGAGAAATGGAAACTGATAATCCCACAACAATTTATCAAGATCTTCATCATGCCGCTTGCAGAAAATGCACCACTAAATAATTTAAGAGATCCACACATAAATTTTCTCCGAATGTACCAGTCATAATGTATTCAGGGTGTTTTAAAAAAATAATACAAATTCAGGGTGGTCTAATCTGGAGGCTGCCATTTAGCGAACTAGAATTTTGTGTATTCTTCGAAGATTCAAGGTAGCCTTGGTTTTGGCTATACCAGAGAGAGGAATACTCCTCCTCTAACCCAGTGGCTTTTGAGGGCAATTCCTTTCAGAATGGTGCTGAAAAATAAATATGATATTGCTAAGCATGGTTTACGGTCTCCTAAATGTTCTTGAGTTAGTACCAAGTTCCCTTCGTCTTCTCTACCCACAGTACAAAGTTTTCAGCTCTAGATTCTGTGAAGAAGTCATTGTTGAATTGAAAAAACAGAAGATATCCTGAAGCATTCGACAACCCAGGCAAGAGTTACTTTCAACGGACATAGTAATACAAACCTGGTTCCCTCTATACCAGCTATCTACTTGGATTGTGAAGGCTTTCCTTTCGATGGTGACAGAGCAGCATCTGTAATTGCATGCCAGTGATGGAGATGATGGTTAGGTTAAGCCATAGCTGTAAGTGAAGAGGGGGAGACATGGGAGAGCTGCTAGTTGATAGGGAAGTAAAGTTCTATGCTAAGGGCGAATATTCACTTCATTAATACCCAATTTAAAAAATTCAGCCGATCATAGCCTAATCAAAATTCCACCTCACTGAATTACCAACAGAGATGGACATGTGGTCTTTTCTACAAAATCCTATGATGGACATGGGGAAAAAAGTAGATGCAATAAATCCTATGCTAGCAAAGACAATATGGAAAGGACATCAACCTAAAAAGGTGAACTTCTTCCTCTGGAAAATAGCGCATAAAGCCATCAGCACAAGTGAAAATCTTCAAAAAAGAATGTCTTACATCACTCTCTCTCCAAATTGGTGTCTATGATGCAAGAAAGAAAACGAATCACAAAGTCAATTGTTTATGAAATACACATACGCTCAAAATTTCTAGGCAACGATTCTCAATATATTTGAATGGTATCTCACATTTCCTAGGGAGGTAAAGGATTTTTTTTGGATATGGCCTTAATGTACCACCCTTTCAAGAACGCAAAAGCCCTATTATGGAAAAACATCATCATGGCTTTCCATTTTGGAACGTGTGGAAAGAAAGAAATTAGAGAACATTTGCAGAAAAGACACAGACCTACACAAAACTTTTCGAAATTGTTGTTTACAAAGATATATATCTTAGTGTAAACTGTCTAATATTTTTACTTCCTATAGTTATACCTCCCTCATTGCAAATTGGGAAGGTCTTTTGTAAACACCATGGATTACACATCCCTTTTGTAAATTTCAATCATCAATGAAATTGACTCTTATAAAAAAAAATAATAAATAAATAAAAAATACCAACAGAAAAAAAGAAAAAGGATGGTCGAAATCTTGGTCTAATTTGAATGTATGTTAGCCTAAGAGTCCAAGACTAAAAGTGTCGGAACCTGGAAATAGAACTACTGTACAATAAAGTGGCACATCCTAACTCCCCCATTCTGGATATGAGCTAGCCCAAATAGCAACATGAAGAGAGAAGAAGTAGATGGCATTCCACATGACTAAAACAAAGAGAAGATCTAAAGTATTCAATCGATATCTACATAACTTATTTGAAAATGAGCAACAATCTAACCATCTATACGTAGCACAAATAAGCAGTATAGAACCATACCAAAAGTTGCTCCAAAAAGCCGAAATATGAAAGTATGCTAACCAACACAAGCACAGAAATATCCTGCAAAATCCTATGAGAACGAAAAGAAAGTGAGATTAATTCCATTCCATTTCCTTATATTGATGCCAAAAATGCCTTCAAGAAAAAAGAATATTATTAAATGAAAGAAAATTAAAAACATCTTTTGAAAAAGAAAATGAAAAGTGAAGTAATTTGAGACTCCAACAAAAATAAAAACCAAATGAATGATACTCTACACACACTACACAACATGCATTTGAGAGACCACAATTCCAAATTTGTCTCTGAGTTGATGCATAAGAAGTGAATGAAATTTATTCTCGACAATTTTCACAAAAACCAAACCAAGAGAGCGATGATTATGCTATCACAATTATCTTTTAAAATCTTTTCCCCCCTTCATATAGGACATGTTAAAGCCACTGTCACACAGTTCTTGGGCATATATATTTCAAAAAATCCTTTGAGGAGTAATCAAAATTTAAAAAAAAAAACATCCTTGGCAACACATTAGACAAGCATCAGACAGAAGCATTAATAGATTGCTTTCTAGTAATTGATCAAATAATCCTCCCTTTTCGCTAAAGTTCAGATTCTATGAAATGTCCTGCTCAATGTTTCCTCCATCATTGTCTCACGGTCTTTGTTCCCATCACCCTTCATATGTTTTTTCCTCCCTGAACTTCTTTTTCCTAACCTACTTGCATTTTTCACTTCTCTGCTAACTTCGTCATAAACATTTCTTTTTCTTATAATAAATTAAATACTGGTGTAAATTGGCCCAAAAAATCTCTGACATTAACCATTCAAGTTCCTTCTTTCCTTAACAAATCTCAAGAAACAAGGTATAAGAAGTTCAAGTGATGAGACATTAATTTCATGTCAAATAAAAATAAAAAAAAAGTCTGTCATAGTATTGGAAAACAACTTACCAATTGCGATGAACCTCCCTCTGCTGCAATGTTACTGGGGGTCGTCTAGTAATAGGGAGTGTGTTGTGTAATTTCAATAAAGTCACTGGCAAGTTTTTGACATCCTGGTTGCAAATATCACAGATCTTGTTACCTTTAATGCTGAACCACTTAATTGCACACTCTTTGTGAGCGAGAGCTAGGTCTCCTTTGCAACTGCATTCCAGTTTAAGTGCATCCCCGCCTTCCACCAATTCTATATAACAGATCCTGCAAACTGCTTCATCTTCAGGTATATCATCACCAGCAGGTTCCCTTTCTAAGGAAAAAAACCAACTTCAGCATGTCAATCTAAGAACTATAATTATCCAACTTCATTTGTATTATGTCAGAAGTTTTGCTTCTTGGAAATATTTGCAGTAAAGAAAACTAATAGTAATAAAGTACTGGAAACAATAACAGTTGAACATCAGACATTTAGCAACACAAATGAGTGGCATAATTCTTGAGAGGAACAATAGGATCTTTAGAGCTGTTGAGAGATCTTGACAGGAGTTTTGGGACTTGACTAGGTTTAATTCTTCTTTATGGGCGCCTGTTAATTCAGCATTTTGTATTTACCAGCTTGGTCACAGTCTCTTGGATTGAATTTCTTATAGCTTGTGTTGGATCCATTGTGCGCTTATTTTTGCATATCCTTGTACATTCTTTCATTTTTCTTCATGAAAACTCAGTTTCTTACCACCAAAAAAAGAAATAAAAAAAACAAGGTGGCATAATTGCAGACAGCAAACTGTACTATTTTTTTGGTTGGTTTTAATCAATTAGGGCAGCATAATTCAATGTTTTTGAATTGGCATCATTAACCAACGACCAGCAATGAGTTGGATAAAATTTATTACTCTTCTCTGTATACATCTATAAGAAAATAAAATTTCTCAAGTATTGAACATCCAGAAACATGTCAAAAAAGCCTTTCAGCTAACTAGCATACCAGTCCCTCTTTAGCACAAAAGACACTGTCAAAATAAAAACTTGCCTTCCGCAAAATACAAAGCTGAGTAGTTGTTTAGGAAAGAAAAAATAATTTTAAAATTTGATGGTTTTTAAAGGAAGAAATAAAAATATATCAACTTTGCTTATGTATCACATTTAGTAATATCTAAATTTTAAAAGGCTTATAGCATAAAAACAATCACCCTCCTCTGGTCGAGGATTTGGAGATCTAAAATGTCAAATAAAAATATCTCAACTTTGCTTATGTATCACATTTAGTAATATCTAAATTCTAAAAGGCTTATAGCATAAAAACAATCACCCTCCTCTGGTCGAGGATTTGGAGATATAAAATCTCCCTCACAAGAGAAAGGATCTGGTCAAGGGTTTTAACATCTTTCTAGTTTTCACTCTGTCACATGCATAATATGTGAAATAAGTCGAATCAATAAAATTAGAACTGCAAAAACCATTTCTAAGTTATTTTAGGCATTAGTTGACAAGCATGCTGCTTTAAGAATTATGCTAAAATTAAACATCTAAGAAACAAAAACCTCAAGGAGATTTCTTTGAAATGATCAGATGTTTCCATAAACATTTTTTTTTTTTATTGAAATGAGGAGTAATTTTTTTTTTATAAGCTTCTTCAGTCTTATTACTAAGTTCCTACTTGTCAGTGATTTACTCGGAGAAAGTTTTAATTCATAAAAGGCACCATAACATACATGTAGTCAGGTTGTGTCCTCATAGTAGCAATGCATATAGTAATTTAAGTAATATCGGACAAAAAATCGCTGAAGTTTTAATTATACAGTGGAAACAACCTATATCATTACCACTTTCCTTTGTTTGAGAAACTGAGGAGTCTCCAGTCCCTGCATATTGTGGACCTGCAGACACTACTCGAATTAAACCTACTGAATCTAGTCGCCTTAAGACTTTAGGCTTGGCATTCAGAGGAGCTGATAATGAACGAGCAATATGCTGCTTGACTTTAGTTTTCTGAAAGAATAACAAAATCCACTTTCAAAAGGAAAATAATATTGCAGTATTCACAAGTAGTTGGCGTCAGGTGTATGAATCTCATCTGCTTTCATGAAATTTAAGAAACTTGAACAAATGGATACTTACAAGGAAACCAGGATGACACTCCATGTTTGTTGCTTCAAGTGCATTGGTATTGGAACTTGAAATTGGTGTGACTGGTGAAGAATGTGCAGCTTTTGTAGATGAGGCAAAGAGAAGCTTGTTAAGAGAAAAAGATCGTGAGGTAGCTGCATTGTCTGAACATCTATTTGATGGTTGCATCTCTGGTAAAATAGGAACAACCATATCACCATCTGGGAATGAATGTTTTGCCCCGAAGCTTTTTTGAGGAAAGAGGCCTCTCGCAGATGATTTGACTTTTACTGAATTTGGTTTTGGAGGCAATCCTCCCCTAATAGAGCTAGAACTTGAAGTTGATGAACCATCCAACCTCAAAAAGGACGAACTCTCTACATTCCTTACTGGAATTTGCAGAAATGGCAAATTGGGCCGTCTAGACTGTTTCAATAAGGATGTTTCGATAACATTTTCTTCTTGATCATGTTTCTAAGGAAAAACCAAGATCTGTCTCAGTAAATATAATAATTTAGCAACCTAATAATGGAATGTTGAAGCAAAAGCTAATTGAACTAAGGCACCTGACCATTCAAATAGACTGAAATACAAAATAAAGGGAAATCCTGACAAGTTAATTATTGCCTACCAGGAACCAAAAATAAAAGGTGCCAACCAGAAAGGTAGCAACTAGTGTGAAACACTATCAACTTAATCTCAAACATCACTTTTCAGAAAGCGATGAGCTTACAGAGTAAAGGCCTAGGAAACATGAAGCTTCAACATTGTCTTTCTGGATTCTAAAACCAATTTTCAAAAGACAACAAACAGCTCATTTTTCATAAAGAAAATAAACGCATTGCTCTTTACTTTCCATACACAACGGTGAATATGTTAAAATCATGTTCTCCATGATTGTGAAAGACTTTTCAGCTAGATGGCTGTCTAGTTTCCTGATGAACTCAGAACCAGCACGAGGGGAAAGTATCTACAGCTATGTTTCATAAATCCATCGATTTGATCAAATTAATATGGATGACTCCGAACCTATGTTACTTCTCTTCGAGTTCCGGGTTAATACCAGGTAAAAGAGCCACACCATGTTTGATTGGCAATAGCTACAAAAAATAAACCAACATTCTAATCAATTTTGCATGAATATGCTGTAAATTTCGTATAGAACTGTTTGAAGAGAGAGATTCCAGTTTGGAATATAATTCTTATTGCGAGAAGATCAAATTGGACTTCACTCCCATCGTACCTAATTACTCTCTTCGCCGTTCAACCAGATTGGCATGTGCAATATCACATACAACAAAAATTAAAAACAGTGATAATGTATCATACTATCGAGTGGCGAATGCCGATGAAACCTTCTAATTACGGAGAGGATAACAACAAGAATAGCTGAAGTATATCGTTGAAGGATTGAACAAAACAACCTCGGGATGATCCGGATAAACTGAGGTCGAATCTTCGGTGCCTTGAAGTCGAACTACAGCGTCGTCCATCAAGCTCCGCGAAATTTACTCCGATGAAACGAATGAAGAAGCCCTTCGAAGACGACTGGATCTCTGCCGAGAGAGACCACAGCTAAATTGTAGAGAAGCTGTTGAATGAGGAACGATAACTCGAAATTCAAAGCTGATCGGTGATTATCGGCGCAGGGGAGAGTGAGTTTGCAGTGTGCTTCTTCTCAAGTGGCCATTAGAAACAAAATTGCCCGCCAACGGTGTTATTTCCGTCGGGATTCCATTATTCCTTTTTTTTTTTTTTTTTTCTGTGATTTTATTCTCTCACCATTTATTTTTTTTTTAAAATATCTCTATTATTTCGAATATTACAATAATTATTAAATGATGGTGGCTATAATGCTTGAATTAAATCTTTAAAAAATTACATTTAAATATATATTAATTTTTTCATCTATTATTTCGATTATTTCAATAATTATTGAATAATGGCTACTATTATGCTTGAATTAAATTTAAATCAATAATAAATTTCGATCACAGTGGAGGTTATTAACGTGCGTTACTAGCCTATTATCTACAATAGTCTATCAATGTTATCGACTTTATTTAGCTTTAT
The DNA here is from genome assembly GCF_002738365.1 of Cucurbita moschata. Taxonomy (NCBI): domain Eukaryota; kingdom Viridiplantae; phylum Streptophyta; class Magnoliopsida; order Cucurbitales; family Cucurbitaceae; genus Cucurbita; species Cucurbita moschata. Next base: position 3,734,330 of record NW_019268524.1, read on the forward strand.
TTGATGTTTAGTTGTTTTGATATTAAACCTTTAACGTCTCTCTATTAGTCTTGTAATTTTTACATCATTCTATCATCCACTTTGAAAAATAAATATTGAAGCTTAACCATCGTTTCGCGTTATTACGAAGAAAAAAAAAGTTAATGATCCTGATATCTACGAGATTTCAATCTTATTGATGTTGATTGATAGTGTAACGATCGTATTCTTTTGTTAAAAACAAAGTCGTTACTGTATGCATGACATATCTATTATAGATGAAAAAAATCATTTAAAACATTTCATAAATGGTGTCATGAACTTGAACCTTTGTAAAATTTATACCTCTATTTTTTTTTTCCGACATAACATTCCTATGAGACATACATACTTAATACTTGTCATATTGTTCATGTATAACATGTATGATTTTCTAATGTGGGCATACATATTAACATAATATATATTATAGCATAAACTTAATATAGTACATATCATACAATCATAAAACATGACACGTGCACGAGCCACAAAATACTCCCTGAAATGTTTCAGTCATGCTTCCTTAATGTTAGCTTAAAGATACTCCTTGAAATTTAGTCATAATTTAGAAGTCTACTACCTAAATTGAATCGTATCCAAATAATTTAAATTAGCTCAATAGTCAAAAGTTTGTACATATCAAACCCGAGCAAAACCAAGCTAGATCTAACGAACAAACAAACAAAAAAAAATAGTATCATCCGACAAAAACCTCCCTTTTGGCATGACCACGACTCCCTAATTTCTCAATCTACCAGAAACAACCTTTTTCGTTTCTATTTATTATTATTTTTTCTAATTTTTTTTTTGGTTGTTACAAATATGGTATAAATCCATCCATGAGAGACTTCAATGTGGCACATGAATCTATTTCAATGATGAACAGATATTAGAGAGAAACATCAATCAATATCATAAAGAAACAAGAACTAAACTCGATGAGAATAAAAATAAAATGGTGTTTTTTAGTTCAATTTAGCTTCCATATTATTACCCGGCAGCCACAGTAAACCCACCATGTAACGACCCAAATCCACTGCTAGCAGATATCGTCCTCATTGGACTTTCCCTTTCAGGCTTCCCCTCAAGACTTTCAAGACTTTAAAACGTATCTACTAGGGGAAGGTTTCCACACCCTTATACAGGGTGACTTTAAAACGTATCTACTAGGGGAAGGTTTCCACACCCTTATGCAGGGTGATTTGTTCTCCTTCCCAACCAACGTGGGACATCACACACCACTTCCGACATCAAATTTCTTCATTCCTTTCAAATAATTCAGTCTAGAAATTTACCCATTTTAGCTTGTGTCTCGTAGATACTTCAGAAAAAAGCAGTCGATTATAAGCCATAAACTATCCCAATGAACAAGAATGGTGATACATGGTTTAAGAAAGAGGGATATAATAGAATACAACTATTATGGCATATCAAAAACGATTTATACATAAGACCATAGGAACTGATCCCAAATATTGAGGTTAGTTTTCCTTCAAAGTGGCTACAACATTTGTCTTGTATCAACTACATAAAGATTTCAATGCGTAATAGAAAATATAAGAAACGATGAACATGTTCAGGGCCCTACCTCAAAATCCCCTCGTATAATCTTGCTTCAAAAGAATTCTGTCATTAATCCATGGCAATATTATTTCCCCGTGATGTTGTTGTGTTTCCCTGCACGAAATGAAAGCTAGCAAAATCAGAGAATCTAAACTGAACATATGAAATAATCTTTCATCCTTCACATAATTGTCACCTTCTTCAGATCGAAAAACTGGAAACGACCGTTATAAACATCGGCACTCACCAATTTAGTTCAGAACTGTCTTTTCCCAGTTCTCTGATCCGCATCCATGTCACCAAATAAGCCAGAGTTTTTAGAATTTCTGTCACCAAATCCTGAACTACGACCTGAACCACCGAAATCCCCGAAGCCACCGGATCGACTAGAACTGCCGAAGTCTCCAAACCCACCAGAACGACCAGAACCAAAACTACCAAAAGATCCTGCACCGCCGGAGCTAGGTTCACTATTTCTGCCCCCTTGCCCAAAAGAATCCCTGCCACCGGAACGTCTAAAACCTGAATTTTCATAACCTGCCGAACGACCAAAACTTGGACCTCTTTGACCACCAAAACGGCCTGAATCATTCATTCGACGATCCCTGAATCCTCCTCCTCCAAAAGAACTAAATTGACCACCACCACTGAACATATCGACATGAGCACCACTCTCAACAGAGATCTTCGGAAGCTGATAATCAAGAACAAAGCAATCAGTGTCAACTTTACATCAAGTAGTAATATACTCCAAGGTGGACTAATATTAACTCGTAAATTTCTGAGATCGGAGGATACTAGAGAAGTCGATTGTTCTAATTACAGCACCCTACAGTGATTGGTATGCTGAAGAGAGATCCTAACCTCATTAAATCTGCAGCCTACTTCACGCTCAATCATCCTGACAGCCCTTGACTGATCCTGCGAGTAAATAAGAATAGCACTACCTTTCTTGCCAGCACGACCTGTACGTCCTGATCTATGGACAAATATCTCTGTGTTGTTTGGAAGCTCAAAATGTATTACCTAATAAAAAATCAAGGTCAGAAAGAATCCATGGGATCTTAATGGCTATACAGACGAAAGACTCCCTCACCCTTCAAACCACTTCCTCCTAGGCTCCCAACAGCACAAGAGGAAGAGAGATGATAGAGTCTGGTACTACTATTACACTGCCCTAGTTTGTTTTCAAAGTTAAGAGTAAGGTATATTATTGACAAGAAAAAATTTAATGGTTCACCATGCAACCAGAGACTATGTGCTATAAAACAAGATAAAAGATGAAAAAAATATAGAGGAAGATTATCACTTACAAGATCAACATTGGGTATATCAAGACCCCTTGCTGCAACATCAGTTGCAACTAAAACGTTGAAATGTCCGTCTCTAAAACCAGAAAGAGTTCTTTCTCTCTGAGACTGTGAAATATCTCCATGCAAAGCTTCACATCTGAAGTTCCTTGCCATTGCATAGGCTAATCTATCAGCATCACGTTTCGTTTGAGTGAAAACAATACACTTTCCTCCTTTTGCATGTTCCTACAAAGCAGATAATCATTGGCAACAGCATGATGAAAGCAAGCATTCAACAAGCAACATGAAATGATAGAACCAGGTAAAATATGGCTTTGCAGAAATCAAAGGGGGGAAAACAGAAGCTATGCAACCATACTGTTATCAGAGGTCCAATTATTGATGCTTTTCCACGCATATCTGAAACAATTGAAAATAGGCTAATTCCATCTGCCAATTTCTGATCAGAATCTCCAACCTGAAATATTGATAAGTTTTGTCAAACTTCCAATCCTCCAACCGAACTTCATGAGACAATTGAATAGTGATTTTGATTAGCAAGAGCAGTTTCAATTATTTAAAATATCATGTGCACCTTCAGTTTCTGAGTCCACTAATTTGATGGTTGTGTTGTCAGTGATATAATTTTTTAGAAAAATGCTTCAGTTGATATTATTAGATTCCAAGAAGTAGAAAAGATATTAAGTAGCCAACATACTCACAAGATCAATAGTTAATGGATTGGTTAGGTAATTTTGAGTGAGTTTTCTGATCCAAGATGGCATTGTTGCAGAGAACATCATAGTCTGACGTTTCTGAGGCAACCTCTCCAAGATCTTCTCAACATCCTCTTGAAAGCCTACTTGAAGCATCTGATCTGCTTCATCGAGAACAACAAACTGGACTTCTGATAAATTAAGCGAACCCCTATTGAGAAGATCAATCAAGCGACCAGGTGTGCCAACAGCTATGTCAACGCCATAGTCAAGCTGCCTCATTTGGCGTGAAATTGGTGCCCCTCCATAAACACATATTGTGTCCAAATTAGGTGCAGCCTCTTGAAACTCTTTTTCAACCTGCCGAGCAAGTTCCCTTGTTGGAGCTAGAACCAGGGCCAACGGGTACCTTCCTCTTCTGCATAATTTCTAAAGAATTATGATTTTTTAAAATTTAAAGAATACCCATTCAAACCCTTCCCAGATAACGAATTAAACAGAAACTAAGCTAATTGGAAGAAAAATGACCAAGGTTGAAACACAAACCCGTGTTTCGCATTGAACTGAATGATTTTATCCAAGATGGGTATTCCAAAAGCAAGAGTTTTTCCTGTTCCAGTTCTAGCACGACCAATCATGTCACGGCCTTGCATGGCTGGTTCTAGCACGGCTCTCTGAAAAAGATTGAGAAACAGCATACTTTTAAACCCCAATGGAAAATGAAACACGAATCTCGAAACAACCCAAACGGAACTATTATAAGCCGAAATCAAAACATATGCATTATTCGACTGAGGAATATGAACGATAGGCACATTCCGCAATACAGGTACCACACGTACGGCCAAAAGGTGTCGAAATAAGGAACATGGCCTCTAGCTCTCAAAACAAATGAAATTGGTTCCTAAAAAATATAACCGTAACTTCATCGCCGTAATTCAACGTCCAAGCTGGGGTGAGTTAGGGCGGATATAAACAAGCAGTAGTTTGAAGAAGCGATCAAAATCGTCGAAACTAATTTTCAAAAATTTCTCCACGACTCGCCCATGTTGTTCAACCCCAACAGCAAAAACTGGTAATCATGAAATAAATGAGAGAGAAAAAAAAAACAGTACCTGAATAGGGAAGAGCTTCGTTATACCCTTTTTCGCCAAAGCAGAAACAATCTCCGGCGCGATCCCGAGACTGCCAATCTCGAGTCCGTCATCACCGCTTTTACTACTGCTAGCATCATCGTATTCCTCCACCGCAAACTCCGCCCGGGAAACCAACGACGACTTAAAACCCAACGGCCCAGAAGCCGAGTGAAATCCCATCGATTGAAAACCAAAACCCAAAGCTCTCTCCGTCACCCCAGTAGTGGAGAAACGTCCGAACTCAGCAGCAGGTACAGCACCGCCATTAACATCCACAGAAGACGTTAAAAAGTTCGCGATTGGGGCTAAGAAGGTAGAACTAACTCTACCTCTGGAGGCCGCTAAGGCAGCGGATCTCCGTAGAAGAACTGAACTCATCATCGTCTTTGAGCACGAATTACACTAACAGAGCTGCTCAAAGAGTTCGTGGAAGAAGTGAAGAGAGAAATGATGGGTAATGGAACTGGCTAGGGTTTAAGAAGAATATCGCAGAGTGAAAGGGGCTTTAGTACTACCGGACTCCCGAGTAAATGGAGGCCTTCCCAAATTAGGGCAACACCCGACATGCATCATTTTCATAAAATAATGAACGAAATTACATTTATGCCCTTCAACTTTTAATTATTTCAAATTAATTAAGACTAAATTAATTAAAAAATATATATCTCAAACTTTATAATTTATTTTCAAAAATATTTCTATTTCAAAATTATATCTAAAAAAATACTTTTACACGTTATTTTTTATGAAAATAGTGTTTTGTTTTAAAAAATATATATTTTTCACTAAATAATAATAATAATATATATTACAACGGGGTATTTTTTAGACTTTATTGAAAGTTTATTAAAAAAAATCAATTTAATTTGTTAGTATTAAGTTGGTTAAGTTCGTAATAGTAATTATTATATATTTTGAAAATCTCACGACATAACAATTTCACCGGTGCACATGAATTAAAGCAACTATTATCATCTTAACGGGTTTTAAAAATGATTAAATTAAACGACCCACTATAACTCACAAACAACAGCAATTCTCACTACCCATAGTCCAGTATTACCTTGGATTTTACGACTCTACATGATCATAGGTCGAGACCGGTTTAGTTGCACAAGACAATTGTTTGATCTCACGTCTCCTGATAAAAAAAAAGACCCGTAAAATCTGAAATATTATATACATGTAAGAACTAGATAAAATGAAATGTAGACTCGAGAAATGAATGAAAATATAACAAAAATGGGCATCAAAGTTCCACAGTTGTATACCAGCTAGGTTGTGATTTGAGAAAGGACTTAGATTTCTCCAGCTAAGTGAATTTTGTATTACAATATACCAACATAGAGTAAACAAATATATAACATTAACAGATCTTAGCACATAAACCCTCCAAGTTTTGTTGGTGAATGCCATTCAAAATAATTTTCTCATCTCTTTGGTTATTGTGATGAATTACATCATCAGCATAATCCAATTCATTGTCTTCCTCGTCCTCGTCCTCCATAGACCTAGAAAACTTACCTGCTCTTTCTGCATCGCTACTTTGATTTGGATATCCTACGAGTTGATTAGCTTCATCGAGCTCTTCGGCTGTGTTCGCCAAAGATAACAGGATATTTTTCGCTTTTTGATCAGGTCGAACGCCACACGATTCAATTTCCTTGAACCAAATAACAGCACTGCCAAAATCCTTGTTTTTTCCAAATGCATCCATGATCGTCGTCAAAATCATCTGATTCACTCTTATTCCATTGAGCTTCATTTCTTCATATTTTTTAAGCATCTTGTCAAGATTATTTATTTTAGCATACCCTTTGATCAATGTACCATAAGTAACGACATTGGGTCGAAAACCGTCCTGTTTCAGTTGTCTGAAAAAAATTTCGGCTCCTTCCATGTCAGATGCATTAACATAAGCTGATAACATGGTTGTATATGAGCATATATCTGGACTGCATCTGTATCAAACAAATGATGATGCCAATCTATTACCAAAAGCTCAAGAAATGCATGCCAAAAGAACTAAGGAATTGGAACCACACTACATAAACTTCAATCAATACTACACTAAAAGAGGATATTGAATCACTAAATGCAATCATTAGGCAGATAATAGTACCTGTCTCTTCTCATACTCTTGAACACAATCTTAGCTTGCTCGACCATCCCAGAGATTGCAAATGCATCAAGCAAAATATTATAAGCTTTGCGAGTTGGTCTGAAAAACGCCAGGCAGAAATGTTTTATCAGTGCACAACTATTTTGGTTTACTATTCATCATTAGCAATGCCCGTGTAATAGCTCAAGTCCACCGCTAGTAGATATTGTCCTTTTTGGATTTTTCCTTTTGGGCTTCCCCTCAAGGTTTTTAAAACGTGTTTGCTAAAGAGAGATTTCCACACTCTAATAAAGAATGCTTCATTCTCCTCCCCAACCGATATGGGATCTCACAATCCACCCCCCTTTAGGACCTAGCGTCGTCGTTGGCACTCGTCTCCTTCTCTAATCGATGCGGGATCTCGCTATCTATCGAGGGTTGTAGGGAAGGAGAATGAAGCATTATTTATAAAGGTGTGGAAACCTCTCCCTAGTTGACGCGTTTTAAAGATCTTGAGGGGAAGCCCGAAAGGGAAAACCTAAAGAGAACAATATCTGCTAGCGATGGGATTGGGTTGTTACAGCCCGATGCCGTGTCAAGTGAATTTGAAGCAAAATAGAAAAATGAAACCCATATTATGGGAGAATATTGATTTCCAACCAGATACTATATGCGGTAGTTAAAAGAAGAAAGTGCCGAAGGGAAGTACCTGACACCAGCATCAAGCATTTCCTCAAAAACTGCTAGTGCTTCTTCCTCTCTTCTAGCTTTACCATAAGCACCAATGAGTAAAGCATAGCTGACAACATCTGGTTGGAGTCCAGCTCTTTGCATCTACAGATGAGAATTTGAATTCAAATTTGATCAATCTCGTTAAGAAGGAATAGGAGATGAACAAAAGATTAAACTATTAAATTGGCTGACAACATTGGCCACTGAAGCAAAAGCATAACCTCCCAAAATTTTAACTACAACACAGCCGCTAATATTCTTGTGATGCAATGGAAGTTACCAAATATTCAAGATTTCGTTTCCCTAACATCTCGATCATACCAATATTTGCTACATCGTTCAATCGGTCTTCAATTCACACAACCCAGAAAATGTGACAGTTACACACTTGCCAATTGAATGTTCACATGGTTATTGTCTTAAAAGATTAAAACTACAATGGAAAGAACCCAATAAGACTTTCATATCCAGAGCATTAAAATCACATAAACTAGACAGAAATCAGCATATGGTCTTAAAATCAGTGGCTCAGGAAAAGTGCTGCTCAATCGAAAACCTAAACAGCCCCGTTCATAAGAGAAAATTATTCAGTGACAGTATCCTACATCTGAAATTCCTAGAACTTTCACCCATGTGAAAACAATGTCTAGTAAAGACCAACCCATATAGGTTTACCTGATCATAAATCCTCGAGACCTCCTTGTAGTTGGTTTCAAACGACATCAAACTATTATAAGTAATTGTAGATTGTGGAACTCCTCGTGCTGCCATTTCAGAAAATAATTTACGAGCCTTTTCGTAATTCCCAGCCTTCTTGAACATATAAATCATCATGTGGAACATCTTTTGGTCTGGCTTCAATACTTGCCCTTCCTTGTTCAAGAGGGAGTCAAAGAGTTCTTCAGCTTCCTTGAATTTACATCCCTACAGTAATGCCTCGTCATTTTGTGAACTAAAACAAACAAACCAAGAAATGCACACATTCGAAGATTGCATAGGCTTGAAAGAAGAAAACGAGTTTCTGAAACAAAATTTTGCAAAGTGTTTGATTCGTTCGGTTAGGAACTTATATCCAAAGAATAAAAATAAATTAAATCAAAATACAGATTGTGATCAGCTTTGAGTTTTGGGTCAAAATCTTGATAGGGAGAGCTTGTGTTTCAAGTTCCAACAAAATTATTCTGCATTGGAGCATAATATCCAGAATCACATATACAGCCTTAAACGCCCCAAATTTGACATTGAAAGTTCACAATAATTAAGAACATTTTTTATTTTCATGAGGGTCGAATTGAAGGATTAGACCGATAAATGAAGGAATATAGTTGAAAGGCTTTAAATAAGATAATGTTTAAACTTAGTACCTCAACAAAAGTTTTTAGCATAATTTGATATGTCAATGCAGAAGGTTCAGGACCACCGGATTGCATCCTTCTAAAGATTGCTTCAGCATTATTATACCTGCCACCTCTTCCATATGCTTCCATAAGAGCAGTATGAGAGATCACGTTTGGTGCATAACCCTTCTTATTCATCAAGTTTAAAACTTTTTCTGCACGATTGAACTCCCCTAGCTTTCCATAAGCTGTAATAAGCATCAAATAATCCATTTCACTAAAGTTCCACCAGCTCTGGGTCCGGAGCCATTCGAGAATCTATAAAACAGTTGAAAAACACGATTTTGGACGATCAGCACATCTGAAGCTTGTAAGTTGTAAAACAAAGGACTTAGGAATAGAATCCGGACATTACAACGACCACGCAAGAACTTCATTTTTTAACTTAAATTATTTGATATTCATATTGAAGTTAAAACACGCATTGTGAACAATTCTTACACGAACATAGTGTTTAAGTACATCTTCTGATTCCAACTAGAAGACGTTAATGATTTCGAAATAGCATCTAAATTGTTTCACAAACTTTAGAGGCAGACTATACATCAAATGGTGCATTGCATTATCTTACATAAGACTACATTTTTATACTCATTCAATTCTAATTTCAGGCAATTCGCCCTTCGAGATTCATTTTTCATTTCCTCCTATAAAGAACAAAATTTTGAAACAAGAGTAAATATCAAATCATACAAATGTTTATGCTCTGTACCTCACTGACAATGTTCCATTTCTTTAGCTGTTTAAATCTAACCAAGGTGCCCAACACTAAATCCTTCTGAATAGCCTCATTTTTTATCCTTCCACTTTTCAGCACAGAAACAGCAGAGCCTGTCTCCTCTATTTCATTCATCAGTTTCCTCCAATTCTTCTGCTCTGCCTCGTCCGCTGCATCCTTAAATACTTCCAACTTCTTCCTTTTCTGTAAGAACTTCCTTGGTGTCAACATACCCATACAGGTAACCACCAATCTTCCACGTACATTAACATTCGAACTAATAGAATGTCTGCGTGCTTGCGATTTACTGAAATAAAAACAACATAGCACATTTTCACCACCGAATAAACATTACATTAGTTCAAAATTTGTAAAGACCTCTGCACAGATGCACTAGTTCTGCTCATACTATTAACAATCTGATACTTGTCCCCACTTTTAACATTTTTTGGTAATGAATTAGATCTTAGCATAGATATCCAATGCCAATCAATACATGCTAGCGCAGATTGAACCCTAAAGAACCTAGAAAATCCACATTTCTCCAAAAGTACAACTAGTCCTTCAGAAATCAAGCAGACGTTCAACGTTTCAAAGACTCGCAACTTCAAAAATCCCTAAATCCACAATCTAATATCAATGAATAGCTCTCCAACAATATAGTAAGAATCCACAGAACAAAAAGGATCAATAAAACAGCTCTCAAATAGAAATTTTAGAACCAGACAGAATTAAGATACCATTCAGTGCCAGGAATTTTCGAGTTAGCTACTTGAATTGAGATAGAAAATCATTAAAAAGAGAGTATAATTGCAGTTCATCACAAAATAAAAACACAAGAAATCACAACCAAGCGCTCGCAAACAAAAATGGGAACAAGTATGAAGATGAATAACGAGCGAAAGGGTTTAAGTAAGAGGTTTAAGCGTAACCTCCAATTGGGAAGAGGAACGGATATAACTGGCTTCAGAATCAGAGCTTGAGGCATCTGAGAAAGCTCTAGTTTCGGCAAAAATGGCTATGATGCGACCGGAGCTCCGCCTTCGTCCTTCCGGCGTTTGATATTTTTTTCTCAGAGCGCGCAGTTGCAGAGGGTCTGTTTAATATCTTATCCATTTATATTATTACTGTTTTTCTGTCATTTTAATTTAACGAGAGAGAAACTACGACTCTTCCCATATTAACCTTTTCATTTTTAAATAGGTATAGCTTGTAAATTAAAAGTTTTAATTAAATGATTTATTTAAATTTCATGTCTAATAAAAATTTTAATTGAAATAAAAAATTAATTACTATTTATAAATCTATATATTTTAATTGATTGAAGTAAACATCGAGAGCTAGGGATGAACATTCAATCCCATAACTCGACAACTAGGACCAACCCAACCCGAACTATAACGATTGGGTTCAGTTGGATTAGCATTTCGGATAGGGTTGGGTTTTTTTTTTTAACCCGAATTGGTTCGGTTTCGGGTTTGTGGATAAAACCTTCGGGTTGACTCGAGCCAAACAAAAATATATAAATTATGTTAAAAATCCTTCCGTATTAATAGTTTGCCATACCTCGACATTTTTCTTTTATTATTTTGTTTTATGACAATGTTGAACTATGTTAATATGTTTCAATTTTGGTTAGTTGTTTTTTATTCAATTTTTTTATGTGAATAATTATAGATGGATTTGTGTTTGTTTGGGAACTTTCAATATATTTATTTCTAAGATTGTATCCAAAAAATTATGAATCGTGGATAAATAAAACTTAAAAAAAAAAAATTTACAAGACAACCCAACCCGAAAATAGAGGGTTGGGTTGGATTGAGTTGTGAAATTTTTCGGGTTGGGTTATCAATTCAACAAACCCGAACTTTTGGGTTTGGTCAAAAAAAATTTCTCAACCCAACCCAACCCAGATCATGTACACCCCTATCAAGAGCCGAGAACAAAGTCTGCTTTAAGAAATTTAGTTTGTCTGTCGCTGTTTTATTTTGGACAAATGGTTTCGAGTATTGTGAAATCGATTTTAAAATTTATAAGCTTTAAAATGAATACACTCGGAGAATAGTAGTCTTCTCTTGTTTTTCCAATTAGTGAAGTTGTGAACACGAAATTATCGACGTTACTTCTACACAAATCCATCGATCTTTGTCAGTTAACCAAAGCTCGTCTCACGAATCGCACCTAAAGAGCCAATGAGAGATATATGTATGAAACCATATATCGCCTTTCCCTTAAGCTCAAAACTATGGTAGAGGACGGAATAAACCTATTCATGGAGACATTTTTTACAAAACCAAGTTGACCCCTATGTTTGGTCGAGTGCTTAAACTATGCTCGTAGAGGTTATGAGGTATAGTACCTTGATTATTACCAACACATGACGTGTAACTGATGTGTCGATAGCTTCGACTCGGTAGAATAAGAATTGTCAATTCCTTCTGTTGTCCACTTCTCGTTCGTTCAAATCATTTTTTCGGTGCTCCTTTCTCAAATATAGTTTCTAATTAATTGAATGTAACGAGACTAAAATTATAATTTTGAAAATTAAAAGGAACAAATAGACATAAAATTCAATTAAGAACATACGAGTGATTTTAACTTCTACACACGTTCTTAACCGTTAAAAATTGACTTTTAGAGTTACTATAGTAATTTTTTAAGCGTAAAAATAAATATTAAAGTGATTTTAAATGATAATTTAAAAATAATTATGGAGTCGGCCCAGTTCTCCAACTAAAACTGTCTTTACAAACTTAGTTGGGCCAAAATTACGCAGGCCCATTAAGTGGCCCAGCTCACCAACATAAGGCAGTTCATGAAATTGAAGTTGGGCCAAAATACGTGGCCCATTATACGGCCCAATAGTCGAAATTGTGAAATTGGGCCACATTTCTGCAGGCCCAGTTTACATATACGGGCCTTAGAATTAGAGAAGACGTGCCACGTGTTCTTAACGTAAGATTTAAATTAAATGCAATTTCCATTTATTTAAAAAAAAAAGAAAAATCGTTTCGACGCCAAAAATTAATTACAAAACAAAATATTCATCTCGTTTGCCGCTCTGTTTCTCCGAGACAAATGTTGCGAGCCTCAATTTCCTCCGAGCTGTTGTAATTGATCCACCACCGTAATCGTCGGTTTCCGGCCTAATTTTCCATCTCAAATGCCGAGTTTTCAGCCTCTTTTTCGTCGACAATGATCCCTTTCAAGCAATCATTCGTTTGTGTTAGCCCCTCAATTTCTCAGGTATGATTGGATTATTGTACGTGTTTTGATGGCATTGGAAATTCGAGGTTGAAAAGAAGTTTTGAGTCAAAAATTGGGAGGAGTAAAGTAGTTGTGAATTTATGATCCTTCTGTTGAATCTTTTCCCCCCTATTTTCTTGGCAACCAAACGGAAAAAGGAACGTGCATTTCCATATTTTCTAATTCTGAGTAGTTTTAGATCCGCGTGTTTACGTTTAAGGCTCGTGTTTTTTGTGTGCATTGGAATCCACTGTTATATTGCTGAGAATATCCCGAAGAGGAAAATAATCAGACGGCCCGCACTATCCTCTCTCGATTGGCGTCAACAGGGAACAATTGCTTTATTCAGAACCGTATTTATGTTTTTTGTTCTAGTACAGGAAGTAAGAATCTGAGGTTTTATAGTTTAATCTCGGATATGGTTTTGCTCTCCCAGCCAAGCGGTGCGCAATAAGGAAAGAAGGCGACACGAATCATCTCTGTTCTAGCGTAAAAGATGATCTATTCGCATTTGATTTTTCTTTTAATAAGTTTCGTAGTAGTCTTTGAATGTCTATCTCCACTTGTTATGATATTTGAGACATGATTGATTAGAATGCCTAAGATTTATATGGTTTCTGAGATGTTCATCACTAATTTTATGGCAGTTAGAAGAAGTAAATTCATGAAGGAAATTGTAGAAAGTAGAACTTATGGCGTCAAGTGTTGATGAAGATGGTAGGGAGCCAGCCATGGAGTCTGGAGAATCTGAGGAAGGAATTGTTGTGCGGGAAGTCTGTGCAAATGGGGTCTCCATAAAAACAACAGAAGTAGAAGCAAAACTCGATGAAGGAAATATTCAAGAGGCAGAATCTTCATTACGGGAAGGGTTATCCCTCAATTCTGAGGTTTGTTTATTTACCATCATGAAGCCATTATCATTGAAATGAACTTGAATTCCTGTTTGCTACAGGCTGCTATAAACATAGTCTAGTATGCAATTGAAGCTTATTTGAATTAGAAGGACAAAATTGAAAAACGAATTGGAGATCATAAGTGAGTACTTAAGGCGTTCACTTCCTAAATTTATATAAAAATATAAGTTCCTGAGTTTATTGTTCAGTTAGTAAGGCTTTGACCATCTATTTGTTGCCTGTTGGGAAACCTTTGTTAACTTCTGCCTACAGTCAAATTATCCAGGCGTTTCTGTTTGTATATTTTCCTTATTTTGATATCCTCCACCCACAAATTGTTGGAGTCTGTTTTTGTAATGTAATTAAAAACCCAAATCTTAACTAGATTCTATGACTGGAAACTCTATTCCATATATATATATATATATATATACCAATTAGATTAAGATTAATGAAAGTACAAAGAAGACCAACAGAAGAAGCATGCCATCTAACATGAGGTCAACCAAAAAGGAAAAAAGGAAAAAAGGAAAAAAGAAAAAAAACTTTAAAAAAGGGGCACTAATGTAGGAGAAGTTTTTGATAGATACAATATTTTAGTTCTTGGATCATAATTGTAGGAATATCAAATTTTATTTAATCTAATCGTCGTATTTTCTTTCTAGAAGTTTGAAAAAATTTATTTATGTCTGTAATTATTGAGCCAAAATGTATTTAAAAAAGGCATATATTATGATGCCAGTATCATGTTCTTTGATCTGCTGCGGTTTTCTATGCCCATGTTTCTATTTTCAGTTTTTCATTAGTACTATTAACTTGAATAATTAGTTGGTTGAATCAGCGACTTCAATTCCTAAGAGGCCTATCTGTTTTCCTCAAAATCGTTTGGCATAAACTTCAGAAAATTATTTGAAAAAAAATCCAAAATCAAAACATAGAATACTTTGATCACATGAGCGTGCTCTATTTGTTAACCACTTCGAATATGTGAAGTCCACCAATGAATGAACAAAGAAGAGACTAAATTGATCGCTGTACTGCATCCTACTACTACCATACTAATATTTTTTTTGGGGAGTCATTCTGTTCAATATGCGGCAGCTTAGAAATATTGATCAATGGTTTTTGTTACATAAAAAAATGGCTGCAGGAAGCCAGAGCCCTTCTTGGAAAGTTGGAATATCAGAGAGGTAATCTAGAAGGTGCACTACGTGTGTTCGATGGTATTGATCTCCAAGCAGCTATTCAACGATTACAGCCTTGTATTGCTGAGAAGACACCTCCAAAAAAAGGACGTTCGCGCTCTGATTCTCAGCCTGCAGTTTCACAGCATGCTGCAAGCCTGGTGCTTGAAGCCATATATTTAAAAGTGAAGTCTCTTCAGAAGCTAGGGAGAGTAACTGGTAAGAAGGACTAATCTAGTGTAAATGGGGATAGACATACACTCTTTCTTTTTTTTTTCTTTTTCTTTTTTAATTGTGCATCTCAAATTCTAACTAATACGGGACTTTTCAGAGGCTGCTGATGAGTGTACTAGTGTACTTGACGCCATAGAGAAGATATTCCAACAAGGAATTCCTGACGGGCAAGTGGATGATAGATTGCAAGAGACTGTCAATCAGGCTGTTGAACTCCTCCCTGAGCTGTGGAAGCAGGCTGGCTGTTTCCAGGAAGCAATATCTGCCTATAGGCGTGCTCTCTTAAACCAATGGAACCTCAGTAATGACAGCTATGCTAGGATCCAGAAAGGATTTGCTGTGTTTTTGCTTTACAGTGGAGTAGACGCTGGTCCTCCTAGTCTAGCTGTTCAACTTGAAGGTTCATATGTACCGAAAAATAATTTGGAAGAAGCAATTCTACTTTTGATGCTTCTTGTGAAGGAATGTTTCCTTGGTAATACAAAATGGGATCCATCCGTGATGGAGCACCTAATATTTGCTCTATCCTCATGCAGACAGACTTCTGTTTTAGCAAAACAATTTGAAGAGGTCATGCCTGGGGTATATCGCCGTGTAGATCGTTGGAAGTATTTAGCTCTTTGTTATTGTGCAGCAGGACAGAACAAAGTTGCCTTGAATCTTCTGAGAAAGACTCTACACAAACACGAGCAACCAGGCGATGTAGCAGCCTTATTACTGGCTGCCAAGATCTGTAGTGAGGATCCTTATCTAGCTGCTGAAGGTGTTGAATACGCCCAGCGGGCAATGAATAATTGTACAGGAGATGAAGAGCATTTAAAGGGTGTGGGTCTTCGCATGTTAGGTCTTTGCTTGGGAAAACAAGCCAAAATTTCTTCCTCTGACTTCGAGAGGTCCCGTCTTCAGTCAGAGGCATTGAAATCTCTTGAGGCTGCAAATGGTCTGGAGAGAAATAACTTAGATTTGATGCTTGAGTTAGGAGTACAGTATTCGGAATATCGGAATTTGAATGCTGCATTGCAATATGCAAAGAAGTTCATTGATGAAACCGGTGGCTCTGTCTTAAAAGGCTGGCAGTTGCTCGCTCTTGTTTTGTCTGCCCAAAAGAGATTTCCAGAGGCTGAAGTGGTCACTGACGCTGCAATGGATGAGACCACAAAATGGGAACGAGGACCACTTCTCAGACTCAAGGCAAAGCTGAAAATCTCTCAATCATTACATATGGATGCTATTGAAACATACCGTTATCTCCTTGCATTAGTTCAAGCACAAAAGAAATCCTTTGGACCGCTCAGAATCGTCCCTCAGGTTAGAATTTGCTTTATATTTGGAAAATTAGCTTCTATTTTAAATATAATTCCTACCTTTTTTCTAGCAGAAGAAAATAAGTAGTTCAAATGCGTTTTAACTCTATAAAAGAAAACTTCAGTCAATTGTCGCTGGTTTTACCTGTAGAATATGTGAGTTACTAGCTTATAAACTTCTGGTATGCACAAGTTATTCTGTTGAAGTTGTATCCTAGAATAACAAGGAGTCTACAACATTAAAGTTGTCAATGGAACTCCTTTTCACCAAATTGTATATTTGAGTATCTCTTTCTTTGATCTCGGCCGTCTAAATAGAATGTAACTTACGGACAAAATATATTTTGTATACATGTATGATTCACTTTCTGCCTCAATTATAGGTTGAAGATGATAAATTGAATGAATTTGAAGTTTGGAATGGTCTAGCCAATTTATACTCCAGCCTTTCACATTGGAAAGATGCAGAGATATGTCTAGGAAAAGCAAAAGAGCTGAAAGAGTTCTCCCCAGAATTACTACACACTGAAGGCAAGATCTGAATACTTTTTTTTATTTTTATTTTTATTTTTATGAATTAATATTGTCATTTGTTATCTTCTAAGCCGTTCAAAATCATTATCGTGCACCTTGACACTCTTATACTGCTTGCCTGCTTCTGAAAGATTAGCTAATACTTCAATTGTTATAGAAAAATGAAAATTCATAAGCAAAGGATCTCTTTCATGAATTGACTTTCACTGTCTATCTTTGTCCTTCAAGTTTATCCATTAACATTCTGTCTGGATCTGGAAAATTGTTAATTACTATAAATTCTCTGAAGTAGTTGCTGAACTTGGTTCTTTTCAAAACTTGGTCTAACTTCATGTTGCCAACCTGTGCTGAACTTCATAGTTTAGACTTTGTCGGAGACTGCCACGGCTGCCGTTTATCTCCTACAACAGGACGGACCATATTAGTGCGAGAAGTAGGAACTTTTCATCTAGTGTGTGTCTGCCCTGATGAGTTCTATGATCTCCCATTTAGATAGTCTTATGAAATCTTAATAACTCTATCGACAAAATCCAAACTTTTTGGTTGCTCAGCCGAATTGGCTTGTCCTTGTCTTCTTCACCACTTCAAAGTAATACGAGTCTTAGCGTTGTGCATGTTCCTCATAATACTTGCTCGGAAGTTTTTATTTTGGATTGAGATCTTTTGTTTGGCAACATTTAATTTTTATGAATTTGGCGTACCCCCCTCCCTCTCATACAAGATTTGCATGTATGCATAATGTTGTTCAATGTCAATCAGTATGTTACTTAAATATAACCCTTGGTAGATTTAGATGGCAATCAATAAGACGGAAGTAGAGAATTCGTCAATTTGCTGATTCAGAATGACACTATAATAATTAACTTGTTGCTAAATCCTTTGTTATTCCTGTCTTCATTGTTGCTAAATCCCTTGTTATTCCTGTCTTCACCATTGTTAAGGATTTCAAGATGACAAAAGAACTCATCATATAAAAATAGCAGTGACAGAAAAAACAAAAGCCTGGGAAGAATGATTTGCATAATGGCTACAAGATTAGGATGCTAGTATTTATGTCCGTGATTAGAGTCTTCAAATTTTTCTTATTTACGCCACAAATTATTGGTATTTGATGTAGTGTATCGTATGCATCGATGTCCTATCTCGCAGCTAAATTGTTCATCATTTGTTGTTTCATCAGGTCTAATGCACCAAGGATGTGAGAAAATACAGGAAGCCCTAGCTGCATACATTAACGCTCTTCTACTTGAACCAACTTACGTTCCTTGCAAGGTTTTGATTGGTGCTATTTGGTCGAAAGCAGGCCCGGATGCGTTGCCTATAGCAAGAGGCTTACTTTCCGACGCATTGAGATTAGATCCGACCAACGGTAAGGCTTGGTTGTACTTGGGGGTGATCCATAGGGACGAAGGACGAATGGCTGATGCTGTAGACTGCTTCCAGGCAGCCGCCATGCTTGAAGAATCAGATCCCATCGAAAGCTTCAGCAGTATTCTATAGCCAGTCATTAATTTAATCCAAGGTTGTCTAATAATTCATTTTACATCTGCCAAGTTTTTGACAACTTCCTTTCTCCATATCATAAAGCAAAATTTCATTTTTCTTTGGTACAGGATGATCGACTTCAAACTAGCTCCAAAATGAATTGAAGATCGCATATATTTCACTTTCTTAGAGACCGAAACGAAGGAATCTGGCGAAATGTGAAGAACTATGCTGTAAGTCGTAACCGGACAAACTCAATCTATAAATTTAGGAACATAAAAACTCTGTTCCAAAACTATATAAATGTGAAGTTAGGAAGGATGAATTCATGTAGAGAGATGGGTGGGTGGATATTTTCAACACTGATTGTTTGTTTGTTTTTACCATTCTTGCTCAGCAATGTACATTTATTCTTGTAACTGAGCAATATACACTAATGTTTATTTGTTGTGATGTAATCTATTTACTTTCTTTCAATCCAAAACGACTCGAAATTACTCAATATTCCTCTTAACCTTGCATCTACTTTTAGTTTGCCAGTGCTATCTTATTTTGATCTGATGACAATAATTTATTGGTGCTGGATGAATGTGAAAAGCTATAGTCTTGAAGAACAAAACTATCCATGTTTGGTAGCATTATGCCCGGGAGCTGATGTTAGAAGAATTCAAATTTGTAAAATAGGGAAGGATGACATATTTGTAGATTTAGTTTCTTCAAGCATAGAAATCACAGTGCCACACCCAACATAAACCAAACAAGCTCTACCCGAGAGCCTCAACAAATTAACAACCCTACAACAAGTGATACAAATATACAAAGAATGCATCTCCGCAGGAACAACGACACTATGAACATGATTCAAAGCGTTTACTCTTTCTTTGGGCTGTTACAAATAGTATCAGAGCTAGATATCGAGTGATGTGCTAGGGAGGAGGCCGAGCCCTATAGAAGAGTGGACATGAGGCAGTGTATCAGCAAAAGATGCTGAGCTCTGAAGGGGTAGATTGTGTCTGCCCTGATGAGTTCTATGATCTCCCAGTGGGCTTGGGTTGTTACAAAACATGTAAAACCTATACATCCTTAAAGATGTTTACGAAGATTCTTTGGATGGAATAGCGAACGACTGTAATTTCTAGTGAGAAAAGAAAGTAGACAAAGTTGAGGGGAGAAGATACTAACAACAAACCGAAGAACTACAAGAGAAGCCCTAGAAGAAGTTGGGATCCAAAACCAAAATATAGAGTGAGTGTCTTCTCCCTAGAAGAATGCACAAGAACATACTGAACTAACTTCGGGATTGGACACAAAATAAAAGATCCTCTAAAAACACCTCTTTCACTAAGATACTGACGGGGCATAAATATAAACGTTTCAATATCACAATCAATAATTCAACTCATTCTCAATAAGACATTGTTTTACCTCTTCAAGTAATTATTTCTATGCCATTTTCTAGACCTATTTTACAAAAATATCTTCGATTGAGTTACATCAGCTGAAAGTATTCAATTTTTAACCTAAATATAATATTTCTGTTTATATACTATGGTATTTCTAAACATCTAAAGCTTATTTTTATAGAAAAAAAAAACTAAAATTAGTTCATGTTTTTTTAATATTTTATAATTCTCTTATATTCCACTTGCATTAAATTAGGATTGTTTGTTTGTATACCATTTGATCCTTAATATTATTTTTAAAGCAAAAAGTTAGTTAAAGATCAATTCAACAAAATGAGATCCAAATATCATATCACCATTTTTTTTGGACATTTTGGCATTCAAATCGAAGGCCATTGGCCAGCAATAATTTAGATGAAAAGAGCACTTACTTTTGTACTAAAAAGAATCATATACTTTTCCTCAAATCATACATTTAACAGAATCCGAAGCTTTCCACAGCAAATAGGGCCAACGATGCTTTTACTCCAAGCAGCCATATACCAACAACAGCCAACTTGGCAAGCAATTATAGTGACAGCCCCCTGGTAGGCATGGCAGCCTTATGCTCACATTGACATCACATTATAAAAAGGACCATACACAACTTGCCCAACAATCAGGAATCTAGATCTTTGGTTCAAATTTCACTCACATGTTAGAGGAACATTACAAGGATATTTCACGTTATATGTTGGTGAACAGATTCTTCTCATTGTTCCCATTAGATATTTCATTAGTAATCGGTTACCATGCAATTAATTAGGTGGCCCTGGAGGTCAATAAGATCTATGCCCGAGAATGATTCAAGCTATTGTTACCACTTTCCTAAAATATCATGACAACTAAATAGAATAGAACAGTTATCCCATGAGAAGATATGAGATGCGCAGTCTAGACACTGACAAATAGTAATGATATCATTGACGAGGTGCAAATCTCGATATCCCACCTATATTGTCACAAACTATAGGGGAGAGAAGAGAAGAGGTATATGTCCACAGCGATTAAAGACAAACTTTAGAATCAACAAGACGCGCATAAACTGACGTTAACATTGCATGATAAATAATAATCATTATCGATTACATCACGAACTATAGGAGAAAAAATGTAAATGTCCATAAAGACAAAAACAGAGACTAAAGACAGTTGGATATGTTTTATGACATCAAGGAGAAAAGTCTATACTAAAGCATAATTCCTAATCACTACTACCAAAATCCAGGTGCAACTTGTAAGAAATCTATAAGAACATTTGACTGAAATACTGATATGCAAAAACAGTGATGTTTTCTATACCACTTGACTAGCCAAACCCATCAATACCGAACAAACATATTGAAGGAACCCTTCAACTTACAGGCGAGAGATCAGTAGAGGTACTGATACCGGCTCCACAGCTAGGACTGGCTGGAATATATTTAGCTCCCCATAGCGCTCGAGGACGCGCATTCTGCAGTCCTCCGCAGCCATTACACCCGTAGCAAACGCACCGTGCACTGACCCTGGGAAGCTTGTGCTAGTTGCCTCCCCTGCAAAGAATATGTTATCGATGGGGATTCTCAACTTCTCATACAGATCACTGGGCTTGTCAACTATGTCATAACTGTATGATCCAAGTGTGTCAATATCTGTTCCCCATCGGGAAACAAGGAAATTGATCTGCAAATTTTAAAATATTGATGAGTTTTTAATTCTAATCACTTCATTTGTGTGCATAATTCTATGTCCATTTGCAAATGAAATATTTGAAAGAAGAAATCTTACCGGTTCAGAAGCATCCGGAAGAATTTTTTTGAGTTGTGTGAAAGCAAAATTAGCAGCAGCTTCATCGGACAATTTCTCTATGTCTTCAGCCAGCTGCCCGGCAGGCATGTAAACGAGAATAGAATGCCCAGTGGCTTTGTGAAGATTGAGAAAGTAGCTGCATTCATATGTTGTTTCTGCCACTACTCCTAGAAACTCCACATTCGGCCAAAAAACTTGTTCAAATTGCAGTATTATTTTGTTCTCCACCCCTACTCCAAGGTCAGATATGGCGGATTCCTTCCAATCTGGGAGTTTCGGCTCGAACTTTATGGTATTAGCTTTAAGCACCCCGAGAGGGACAGAAACTATTGCAGCATCAGCAACAAATGTTGTCCCGTCTTCGACCGTGACCTTAATTTCATTATATCGTCTAACAACTTTTGTAACCCTGAGAACCAAGGAAGATTCCAAATCATAAGCTGAAGTCTGCGTTGAAACATGAATTAAAAGGAATACAAAAAAGTAGAGAACAAGCTTTACCTATGACCCAAACGGATGTCAAGACCCTTTGCAAGAGTGTTGATAACAGGAAGGTATCCCCTTACCATTAGCCCATGACCTCCAGGCAGCAGCTCTTCCTGGAATAATCAGAATGATACTTTAAAAAAACCAAGAAAAGGATAGAAGAAAATAGAGCATGAAAAGAATAAACGTTCTCAAGAGTATTAAACTTGTTCTTGAAATTGATTTTATCATTTAGATTATCCTCTAGCATTCCTCATAAGTTTGGGCTTCTTGGCCATTTTACTCCCAACATGTCACTAATAATAGTACTTGGTGGAAGCATGTGAATTTGTGTAAGATATATATCATCCATCTAAATTTTAAGACATTAAAATGAGTGTAAAATTAGTAAATTGTCCACAAGTAAACATCAAGTCCCCTAGTTGATAAGCCCCTGATAGACTATTGCGGCACAAATAGAAACAGAACCAAAGTGAAATTCATGAAGCAGCTTTTATCCGTAATTCAGAGATTTTCCCTCTCTCCTACGATCTGTTTCCAGACTAAATCAGGTATTCTCTGTCCCAGTTTGATACCCACAACCACAAACCATGGGCAAAAAAGCATAATGATTATGCCAGAAGAGCAAGTAGTCAACGGCCAATAAAGCTCACATGAACTAAACAGAACCTGTCATGGTCGACCTAGCATACCATTTTATGGTGTGTGTGCAAGTAGTCAAAGGCTAATAAAGCTGCCATGTACTAGAACAGAACCTGTCATTGTCGACCTAGTATACCATTTTATGGCGTCTCAACTGCCTAACTCTAAACCAAGCAAAGTAAATTTATTTCCTAGTGGTCAATAAGACATTCCCAAGTAATGTTTTCTTTTTCTTTTGACAAAAATCGAGCTCCCATTAAGAAAAAAAATGAAAGAACACAACGGGCACCTAGCCAATATTAATTGTTTGATTGTATATAGAAACTAGAGATAAACTGACATTGCAACTATACTACTATAGCCAGTATCATTTGAACATGTAAGACTAGCAAATGTCACAAAGTAAATTTTCAGCTTCCATATGTTAATGACCATAGATATCAAAAGCAAATATTTATTGCTATACAGTGTGCACTATATGATCCGCCAACATGTGAAGATATAGAAAGAACTAGACATTATTATAAAGATTCTAATCATTAAATACCAGATCCCAACATTTTAGTGAGATAGTATTGGCATCTGCAGCAAACCATCCTTCCATCCTACAGAGATACCACTGAAGAACCTTGTGGGCAAGCCCATCCATCCTGTGTTTAAGAATGTTTATCAATTAAGTTAAAGGTGAAAGAAGAATAAAGACAAGCTAAAATAACCACATCAGGAAAAAACATACTTCAATTCTGGTCTTCTTTCAAAAACAATTGAGAATGCACGCTTTACAGTCATGTCCTCAGTATATTCATCTCTTATTTTATCAGCCTGTATAAAGCGTAGGAAACCAACTCAGAGAAGTTGATGCACAACCAAAAGGGAAAAAGAATACAGTTTAATAAAATTAAGTAAATCAGGAACTTCAGATTTCTAAAGATAACCTACCTCTTCTAAGACGGCCTCAAATACTTTTCCAACTTTTGTCACTAGCTCTTGAGGAACTTGTTTCCCTTCCATATCAAAGAGTGCATAACTGAAAAACAAATTAGATTTATAACTATCCACCCATAACAACAACAACAACAATAAACAACTCCAACAATGAAACGGATACACTCCAAAATCCGAGAAGAGCCCGGTTTAAAAAACAAGACCCGTCAAATTAAATTCATGAATAAACATTTCATAAATAGAATATTTACCTTTCTAAGTCATGGTCATATAATACAGAGTTTTCCTCACTGGTTCGGTAGAGGGGTAATCCTAATTTTCCAATTAAGGGGGCCAGCGGATTTTGTTTGCATACCCCATGTAACCTGAAAATGAACAGTAAGTGATATTAGAACATAAATGTGGGCGATTAATGTTACTTTCTCAGGGAAAAGAACATGAAGATAACAAGCCTACCATGAAGCACCAAGGTCAACAGGAAACCCAAATGAATAATTAGTATATATGCGACCACCAAGTCTATCCCGTGCTTCTAACAAGATAACCTGATCAACGGAAATTAAAAAATTATAAACACCAAAATGCATGCAAGTAATCTAATTTCTCCAGATTTCTAAAACCTTTCAATAAATTGGTTTCCTATGGGGCTAACAAATAATTTTCTTTCGTTCTTTATAGCACATACTTGAAAGGAGGCATCATGAAGAGCACGAGCAGCAGCTACTCCAGCAATGCCACCACCAATGACAATCACAGAAGGTGATCTCACCGGTCCTTTCTCAGGATTTGATTGGCAGAGAGCTGCATCAAGCAAAATTCTACCATGAGCACACACAGAACTATATAAAATATTTGCTGTCTATTTAGCACAATATATAAACAAAGATGTTCAATTTACGTATAAAAATATTGGTGCAGACGAACATATGAACAAGTCAAATAAGAACCACATGCTGTTCCAACGTGTGGGGACAATCACACTAGCAAGCATTCAAAAGTTTTAGCATTCTATTTCAACTCCTTTCAACAAAAGTTATGATATGTATATCATGACGTCTTGCTTCAAAGCTATTGCATAATGATTAACACAATTTTCCTTCATTGAGAAACAGAAAGTCCTCAGATCCCGAACATTTGATACATGGCATCTCATTAAATTATATCTATACTGTACCAGAAACAGAGTTCACTAAATCGAGCACAATACCGAGCAAACAATTACGATATACCCCTCAAAACTATCAATCCTAAACATAATTTCCCCATTTTTCAAATCGATCACCATTTCTTTATTTCGTTCTGATTCCCCAGGTACTAAATGAAGCCGCATTCGGCTCTTTCAGCTGATCATACATTATCAAAAGAGTAAAAAAAAAAAAAAAAAAAAAAAAAAAAAAAAAAAAAAAAAAAAAA
>NW_019268524.1:3760111-3845242 GCF_002738365.1 Cucurbita moschata
AAAAAAAAAAAAAAAAAAAAAAAAAAAAAAAAAAAAAAAAAAAAAAAAAAAAAAAAAAAAAAAAAAAAAAGAATATACGAATAGAGATGAAAGGGGGTCAGCGGACCTTTACGAAGTTGGGAATTACTCCTGGAACTAGACTCCATTCGTCACCGATGAGCAGCAATGAACTTAAGTCGTCGGTTTATTATTAAGTAAACAATTGGAATCAGAATTCAAAACAAATAATAACAAGGGATCAATGGATTTATTATCCAAATTAAACAAAGGAGTCAATTGAGACGAATAATGGAGGAGAAAAAGCAAGAGACACGGAATGAAATGATTAGAATTAGAACTCAAATTTAAACCCAGCTTTCCCAAACAGTTCATGCGCCTCGGTTTTCCAAATTCTCAAAGAACCAAACTCGTCCTTCAGCCCACTCCAACCGATCAAATCCCAAGAAATCCACGATTGCAATCAAGCGTCCGCTCAAGTTTTGCAGAAAGCGATCACGATCCACCTCCGACTGCCAAATAAAACATAAAAATCTCCCCGATCCGTCAATATAAAATCCAGATCGAACAACAAGAATCAAAATCCAACGAAAAATAGAGAGATAAACGATGGCAGTCAAATTCTCGTGAACGCAAAACACTTTCCGCGCAACTGAGAGGATACTTAAAACCAAAATTATAAGCCCTCGTTCTATTTATAGAGAGATTGAGAGAGAGAAAAAAAAAAGTGGTTCTTCTATATGGCAACACATAATCGCGTGCATGAAACGAAGACACGTGTCATGTTATTATTGGTCCAGCAAGGTCGGCGGGAGAGAGTATTATGTACCGCCAAATTTTGGCGCGTGGGCTTGAGAAAATTAGAAAGGCCTTGCCTTGTTTCTCGGAAGGCGAAGCTTTTTTTGGGATAATTATGGAATATTGTCAGAATAATTTTTTTAATTTTTTTCTAATTAATAAATATATGTTTTATTCCCACTTGTTGTGAGATATATATATATATATATTTTTTTTTTCAATTTGATGTATAATAAAATGTTAGTATTCATATATGGGTTAGAATAAAAATAAAAATAAAAATAAAAATAAAAATAAATAAAAATTATATTATTTTATTGTTTAATAAAAATTGTCGGAAATCAAAATTGTAAGCTCGTTATATATTATGATAGAGATTATCGAGAACTAAAATATGAATCTCGATATATTATTATTACTAAAATATGTCTTTAATATTTTAAACTAATTAAAATGAATTATCAAATAATATATCAATTTAAAATGATTTTATTTTATTATAAAATGATTTAATTCTAAAAAATATATGGGAAAAAGAAAATTAATTAAAGTGCATTAACAAATTTAGTATGTGTTGTTATGGCTCTTATAAAAATATGTTTACTTTTTTTCTTTATTAATTTAATTAAAATTAATTTAATTGATTAATCGAGTTTGATTTTTAAAAATAAAAGGTAAAAACCACATTTTTTTTTAATTTTTAAAACCAAAATTTAGTAAAATCTAAGTTAAACAAAATATATTAATAAATAAACATAATATTTACAACTGTATTAATATAAACGATGGCAGTAGAAATTTCGAATTGATTAGATTGGTGACTCGAACAACCTAAATAAAGTTTATAGCTTAACCCGAAAAGGATCGGGTTGGGTTGGATTCAATTGTCGAGTCGTTTTATTTTTTAATCATTTAAAAAATCATACTTATTTATGATAAATGTTATATTAATAATTAAAATTTATAAAAACTCAAATATCAAATAGTCACACGTCATAAAACATCAAGAACACCGGTTACAAACGTAAAATATTAATATTCATAACAATCTTAAGAGTAGAGTTAGATTGTAACCCTATTTTCGGGTTAGTTAGATTGACCCGACAAAACAAAAAGTCAACCCGTGAATCAATATAAATTTATGATTTAAAAAAAATTCATTTCAACCCGACCAAATCTAACCCAATCCAATCTTTTAATTTAGGTTGCAAACCTCGGGTTTGTTGGGTCTTCGGGTTATTTGAACATTCATAACCTAAAGTAATCCAATTTGGTATAGAAAAAAACCATATATTTATAAATTCATGAATGCTATTTTTCTCGTTTGAGTTGGCAATATGTCGTTTAAAATATTATACTCTTAATTTTTTTAATAATACTTCAAATATTCTTTTATTTTTTAATAAAAATAATTATATTTGGTAGAATTTAAATATTTTGTTTTGAAATTTATAACTAGAGTCAACCAGATAAAGAATTGGTTAATTAATAAGATTCGTATAGAATTTCACTTTTTTTAAAATAATAATAATAAAAGACAGGATAATACGAATAACGGCTAAAAGGGAACATTTTCAAATTGAAATTAAATAGTTTTCCCATTATGAATTTCATTATTTTATGATATTTTTTTTAATTTTATTTTTGCAAAAATTATTGTTTCATAATTTATAATTACTTGAAATTTATATATATTTTTATATTATTTGAAAAGTCCGTATGGACTTATAGCGTTATATAAACGTGTTTAATTGTTGAGACTCGTTTTAAATATTAGAGATAAAGTTTTGGGTTGCGTATTAGGGCATTATTATTTATTATTTATTTTATTTATTATTATTATTATTATTTAAATATTTTGTGGAATCAAAATTGGATTTGGTGACCTCACCTCTCTTCTTGGACTTATTTTTTGTTCAAAAAGTGACCAACTTTGAATATGCCAACAAAATTCATACTAATATTAATTATATATTTTTAATAACAAATAATTCAATTTTAAATGAATTTATTTTTGTTCAAAAAGTGACCAACTTTGAATATGCCAACAAAATTCATACTAATATTAATTATATATTTTTAATAACAAGTAATTCAATTTTAAATGAATTTATCTATAAATTTAAATTGGGTTGAAAAAAAATATTATAATGAACTTGTGCTCTTGTTGAGAATTGAACTCAAGACCTCTCGCTTACGAAACAAGTGCTCTAACCAACTGAGCTACAAGAGCCACTTAAAAAAAAGATGTATCGAACGCTGAAATGACAAAAATATAAATAATCGAACCTAATTTAACATTATCACAGTAAATCTTATTTTAGTCACTAAAATATTAAATTTATTTTAGAGTTTTTTGAAACTTTAGAAAACGATCTATCAATTTTTATTTTGGATTAACCAATTATATTCTAAATAGTAAATAGTCCATTTTTTGAATTTACGAAGGAAATAATAATAATAATAATATTTATTTTTTCGTTGAGAATTGAACTCAAAATCTCATTTTTTGCAAATTAATTTTTACCTTTATATAATTTTTAACGGGAGTGGCCAATAGGATGGCTCCACGTGGAATCTCTAGAATGATACTCCAATAATTACATCGGTAACCCACAAATTATTTATTAATTCTAAAATCTACCCCTCTTACATAATTAAACTACTAAAAAACTACATTTTAATTTTATATAATATATCAAAAATATATATATTTTTTTCAATATTTTAATATATGTTTCCAAAATTTAAAGAAAAACAGCTGATCGAATGACTGAGATGTTCGGTTTTTCTAAGACGTAGATTTGAATTTGTCCGATCGATGTAATATAATATTACAAAAATAAATAATTAACGCTTAGTTCATTTTAAGCTTAAATATAAGATTACTGTATAATTATTAAAAAGAATAACAGCGATCTTACTAAGTGGAAAGTGGACTCTACGATTACTCGTAAGCTATTAAAAAAAACTATTTACAAAAAAGTCATTCCAAATAGGCTCGGGATGAAGCTGACTCGAAAGTATTGTGGTGCAAAGGTAAATTATGAAAGAAATAAGGGTCGAAGAGGAAACCATTAAATCTAGTTTGGGCCTTAGGCCCAAGGAGAAATTGTAGCCTGCGGTAGACACCAAAAAAAAAAAAAAAAAAGAAGAAACGAACCAAAAAGTCAACACTTAAGACCTTTAAGAGTAAATATAACCACCTACTCCAAACTAAACCCTCCATGAGTTTTAGAACCTCAAAATTCTTGATTCCGAACCAACACACCAAATGGCTCTCAAGAGTTTAGGTTCATGTAGCTCGGGTTCAAAGTCTTATAATAGTTAGTACGTTGATAATACAAAAGTTTTCGAAGTTCTTTTTTTAAACGAACTTACCCAGCTCAAGTAAATATAACCGACCCTGAACTCCAAACGTAGGTTTCAAAAACCTCCCGAGTTTTCGACTAAAGTCAATCAACTCCATGAGTTTTAGAACCTCACGATTCCTAATTCCGAACCAAAACACCAAATGACTCTCAAGAGCTTACGTTTTGTAACGACTCGGATCCACCATTAGCAGATATTGTCCTCTTAGTGCTTTCCCTTTTGGGCTTCCCCTCAAGGCTTTAAAACGCGTCTGCTAGGGGAAGGTTTCCACACCCTTATAAATGATGGTTTGTTCTCCTCCCCAACCAATGTGGGACATCACACGTTTACGTAGCTCGGGTTCGAAGTCTTATAATAGTTAGTATGTAGCATATAATCGGAGCATTTTTCGATATCAGCAAACAAACTCAAACAACTAATCATAGGCTAAGTCTATGAGTCCTATGAAGTGAAAGAAAGGAATAACATCTGTTTAGCATATTATGAAATCTCAAAAGGGAAGGAATTCAGCCACAGAAATAACAAGGAAAATTTATGAATTAACAGCACATATTCTGTACAGAATGTCAGCAGAAAAACCAGTGGCAATGAGTCATGGTAACTAATGATTGGAAACCTCCCTTTCTGTTCTATTATCAGCCACTGATGTCTATTCTCACCCAACAACACCAACGGTCTCTGTTTATCTTCACTTTTCCCTCTGACAGTTAAAATTGTCTCTCTTTTTTCCTCTCCATCCAAACAGGAAAAACAACAGCAGCAGTAGACTCAATGGACAAAGTGTTTAGATAAGCAAAGAAAGAGATTTGGGTCGAGTTTAGTACGTCAAATCCGAGATTAAGAAGCGAAAGTAAAGGCAATGATTGAGCAAGATAGCTCCAAAGTAATTGAGTTTTACCAAATTGGGATTCTAGCTGGTTGGTTGGTTGGCTGGTCTTTTTCTTCTGTCAAGTGGGGTATGGATGAAAACGACCAGCAGTTTGTGGGCGGTGGTGGGGTGGGGCGGGGCGGGGCGGGACGGGGCGGGGGTCAGACATGTATGGCCATGAAAAAGAAGACATGCCATCATCAAGCAAGTTGGCAACAGATGGGACCAACTTTGTGAATCTCTTTCAGAACTCCCAACACTCAAGAAAAAGATAGGGATAAGATGTTAAAGCTATATACAGAGCTGTCAATATGCTATACCCATTTAATGAATGGCTCTTGTGTGTTTATCTGCATATATGACTAACTCATCTTGTGGGTCCATTTCATCATTTCATCCCCATCCTCTCTCTCTCTCTCTCTATATGAGGTCCCACGTCGGTTGGAAAGAAGAGAGTGAAAACTTTTCTCTAGTAGAGGCGTTTTAAAACTATGAGGCTGACGGTGATACGTAATGAGCCAAAGCGGACAATATGTGCTAGTGGTGGACTTGGGTTGTTACAAATGGTATTAGAGCGAGACACTGGATGGTGTGCTAGCGAGGACATTGGCCCCCAGGGGGGTGGACTATGAGATCCTACATCTATTGGAGAGGGGAATGAATCATTCCTTATAAGGGTGTGGAAACCTCTCCCTAATAGACGCGTTTTAAAGCCGTGAGGCTAACGACGATATGTAATGGGCCACAGCGGACAATATCTGCTCGCGGGCAGCTTGGGTTGTTACAAATGGTATCAAAGCTAGATACTAAGCGGTAAGCCAGTGAGGATGTTGGGCCCCCAAGGGGGGTGGACAGTGAGATCCCACATCGGTTGGAGAGGGAAACAAAGCATTCTTTATAAGGGTGTGGAAACTTCTCCTAACAAATACATTTTAAAATCTTGAGGTTGATGACGATACCTAACGAGCCAAAGCGGACAATATATGCTAACCATGGGCTCACGCTGTTTCTCTCTCTCTCTCTCTAGGCACCCACCCCACATACATACCTACATACATAATCTTCTTTATTCTCTTTTCTTTTCTACCTTATCTTTTCCTAGTTCCTAATGGAAGTAGATCAACAAAAAAGCACAAACCCAAGATCCATGTAAAGAAGCAGACATGTAGCAAAAACAACATGATATCCAAATCAACTTAGATTGAATTCATTGACAATGTAAGGGATATTACAAGAACAAGGAGCTTAAGCAGCTGCTCAACTCATCATTTAGGCAAACACATACTGATTGATCTTATTTCGTAACCGTTTCTCGACAAAAAAATTGTTAAATACCTGGAATTGCAAGATCAAGAATCTCGAGTCTTTGTCTCAATATACAGATCAATGAAAGCATCCATCACTATATGAACAATGATATGTAATATGGTAATGGAGTTGGAAGGCATATAAGTTGTGTACTTGGAGGCAAGGAGGCAAGAATCTGTATCAGATATACACAAAGGACAACAATCATGGTTTCCACCATATCTAGAAATGATGCTCTGAGGGACCATTGCTAACTGATAAACATGCATAATTTCTCTTGTCAACCTGTTAACATCAGCAAACCAAAAAGACTGTCACGGAGAGCTACGTGACCGAGCGACACTTGCGGTATCAGGTTCAAAAAGAGGAAGACTGTTCTAATTCTGTAGGTATATGTACCTATCAATTTGACTACGGTGCATTTAGACTCGAGACTACGATTCGTAAAGAGAGTGCCACTAGGAAGGACGGGACCTATTGGCCGACAACTAGACCGAGATATTTGAAGGGTATGGATTTAGATGATTTGCTACCCTTTATAGACCGAAAAAAGGTTGGTGCCTATTGAGAAGATTGGCATTTTATGAACTCAATTGTTTCTTATAACCACTCATTATGTCCAAGATTGGTATATTCCACAAGGAAAGGTTCACAAACTTTCAACATGATTCATGCACTTCCTCCCTCTCTCTCTCTCTCGTTTTCTTTCCCTCTGCCCCAAACACGAGACAGGACGATAACTGGAATTACTTTATGGCTGACACATATTGTAATGGCTCAAGCCCACCCCTAACAAATAGGGTCCTCTTTGGGCATTCTCTTCAAAGTTTTTAAAACGCGTCTGCTCGGGAAAGGTTTCCACATCCTTATAAAGGGTGTTTCGTTCTCCTCCCCAACCGATGTGGGATCTCACACATATAAGCATCGATTACTGGAAAAGAAGTTGTATACAGGTAATATTAACGCTAAACGCTCGTCAATGATTGGTGAGACTTACCTAAATTTCCGTTTACGGTATCATTAGTTATAGGTCCTCCAGCAGGGCCAGGTGCTGCTACTGTTTGACTCTGTAAAACTGATGGGGGACAAAATCTGAAGACATTTATGGGCTGCAAAACAAAACAAGCTCTGATTAGTCCGAGCCGTTACAGTTTTCAAACAAACCAACAACACAACCCGATCTCGAACCTGTGAGGCCGGTTGCATATGGTGGAAACCCATTAGACGAGCATACTGCTCTTGCAAAGCCGGATTCTGCATCTGATTTTGATAATTCATGGGGTTGAAAATTTGAGGTTGGCATATCATAGGCTGATTCGGCATTGGAGCCACTGAAACCGATTGATCAACAATTGGGACCCGAGGTAATTGCATCGAGTTGTGAATTGAAGGCATTGAAGGTTGAGCCAAACCGATTCCCATAGCCATCCGAGACATGTAATGCTGAACGCTCGGAAACATCATCGGCGCCATCCCACTTCCCATCCACATTACCTATTGAACATTTAGCAATTACAACAAAATTGTGGCTTGTATTGTATGTAGAATTCTTGGTTAAACTCATACCTGTAGTTGTAATTGAAGTGACTTCAAATATTCAATAGCTTCATCGAGCATAGAAGCTTTGTCCGTCTGTCACAGGACTACTTAATACAAGATTCACGGAGACCGAAAATTTTCAAGTCAACCAAAGAAAGGGAACTGATACCTTATTACAGTGAGGTATGAGCTCTTGAAGAGCTTTCATCTTTTCATTAATCCTCTCCCTTCTCCTCTACATTACAAGTGACTTCTAATCATAAGATTCAAAAGAAAAAAAGACTTATAAATGGGGAACTTTTGATATCATACCCTTTCCGAAAGGTTATGAACTTCAGCGACACGAGTTCTACGTGAAGAACCGGATCGAGGAGCTGTCCTGTTTCCCTCGGCAGATTCGAGTTCAGCTGTCTACAAAATGTTTTGTACCCTAATGTTCATATCTAGAAAGCATAATCAATGAGCTTCACGATTGATAAAACGCTTAGTTAGTAGTTATACCTCGCTTTGGCACTCGGATTCTTCTCTATCTCGACCTTTTCGTTTGTTGCTATTACCTCCAGTAGATTGTCCAATTGTCCTATTTCTATCCATACTACTTCCCGAACCGCCTGACGACGAAGTGGTTGTTGGATCCATCGTCTCAGTTTTGTCTCTCTCACTTTGTGGAACCATTTTTCTATTATCTTCCTTGGAGAGACCAGCAGATAAACCAGCATTTCCAAAGCCACTGGTCGAAACTCGGCTCACATCAAGGTCGTTCGGATTCGGAACTTGATTGCTTCCACAATGGCTCGAACCAACAGTCATTGCCGAACAATCTCTACCCTCTACCTGTATCAAGTTTCCACACTCCCTCCCTCCATTTGATGATCCCAAATCACCCTTCAACGGCACACAAACTCGAGAAGAGTTCACCATTTCCCCTAAATCTCCTAAATCCTTGTTCGACCGTGTCGAATCCGGACACTGAAACCTCGGAGGAGGCATCGAATTCGTAAGAAACTCCGCAAGACCTGTCGGATGTTTCGAAGTAGTATCAAAAACACCAAATCTAGGATGTTTTCCATCATGTTTGGTAGGCTGCTCAACAATCTCAATAGGATTAACAAGCGGTAATTCAGAGAAAAAATTAGAACAAAATTCCTTTTCAAAGGAATCATCTACTGGATCTTGTATCCAAGAAACTGTTTCATCTTCTTGAATCAAACTACTCGAATTCCCACAAGAACTCCTGCAAACTGGCTGATTCAGCTTCTGAAACTGCCCAGATTCATTAGATATCAAATTTGATTTTCTACCCTTTTGGCTCTGTAAAACAACTTGCCCATTTCTCCATAAAAGCTCCACAAGTTCTTCATGTTCATGTCTGCAAAATCCCCACCCAAACTTAAACACAAGAACACAAAAAACCCACAAAATTTAGCGCGCGAGCGAGCGAGAGAGAGAGAGAGCCAACCCTATTGATTTCTTATGGATGGTTGGAGGAAGATCGCCCTCAAAATTCCAATCCGGAAAACAAGAATTCATGGCTGTTTCAAAGCGAAAAAACCCACAAAATCTCGAATAAGAACAAATTATTCTACTAAACCCACACGATTTAGTTGATCGATCGACCTAGAAAAGTAATAATTAATAAAGAACTACTCGGATTAAGCAGAAGACAGAGAGGAAAGTCCAAATCAACCAATATTTAATGGCAGTTTAATGAAATAAAGTACTTAATTAACGATCTAAACAAGGAAATCATTAGAAAACGCCATAATCCAACGTTTCAAGAATTGTTTGTCTAAATTTGGAAAACTAAGCCACAAACCAAATCGATTATTTTATATTATCATAAAATGATTAAAGAATATAAAAAAGGTTGAAAAAAACTCGAGGAAATTAAGCGAAAAGAGCTCCCAAAAGGGGAAAAAAGCAAATAAAAATGAAAAAAGAGAAAAAACCTGAAGAAATCCCAAATTTTCGCTGGAAGAAGGCTGGAAGTGGAAGTGGAAATGGAAGTAATGGAGGCAAGTGAGCGATGAACCAAAAAGCATTTAAAACCAGTGGTGAGGGAAAGGGATGTTACACACAGAGGTCAGAGCAAAAGATTCGGTACTATAAGCAATACGAAGGAGCAACAATGGAGGACACGTGGCGAATGAACAATGCGTCTGTGATTTCCTTGTAGGACCAACAGGGGAGCTTCAAGATCAATTTCTACGGAGGAGGCTTAGCTGACTGGGTTTTGGCTTCATATTTATTTATTTAAATTTATATAAATAAATAATTTATTTTATTTTATTTTTCAATGATGAGATGGAGAGAGATGAACAACTCATCTGCTGATTTTTAGCCAATTGGATAATTTTTTTTTACGTCAAAATATCATTTTAAACTTTTTTTGTTGTATTTTTCTTTTTAGAAAGGGAAATATGTGGTTATTATTTTCTATTTTTCGGGTTATTATTATTATTATTATTATTTTGTAAAGATTATAATCATTCTAAAAAGTGGGCCCCACAGCTTGACTTATCGAAATATAATATTAAAAAAATGCCTAAAAATGATAAATTAGAAAGATCGATTAGTCGGACTCATGGAGTTGAAGAATATGCTCCTCCAAATATGTTAAACGAGCGCACACCAAGCAAGCATGATAACTCGTTTTACTTGCTCGACGAACCCATGTGAACTCAAAGCCTTGGGAAGAAAATACGACAAGTAGAGCTTTCTCGATAAAACACATTATTCCAAATTGCGAGACGGAAAGGGTACTCAAAGAACAAATGATTATGACATTTAGATAAGACAAATGAAGTAATCAATCCGTTGAAATAAATGAATTGTAGGGACCAACCTATTGCATGTTGCTACTATGAGATAATGAATACTTTGGACTATTCCCTCCAAACCGTGTCTACTCGAGACACTTCTACCTTGTGAGGTTTAATAATTTCACACTCACGAGCTACAAAAAGTTGACTAGATCGATTTGAACACCAGATTAATAGATCCTCTCGAGATATGCTAGACTGAATATTATGCAATAGACATGGCCAAACCAATACCCTTTAACATTCAAGGATCAAGGGTAAACTTGTAATTTAACCATTAAAAAAATTATAGAAATAAAAAAAGAGAAATTAAGCTCTAATATTTCATATCTATTGATCAATAATTTAGAGCTTTTCAACAGGAAAACCAATAACAGGTTTGATTTCTGAAGCCAAGGAGCGAAGTTCATCATTTTCTTCATTGGAGATTCTCCAACCCAATGCACCTGCAAATTCAATAGCTTGTTCTGCATTTTTGGCTCCCGGGATCGGCACGACGTTTTCTTGTGCTATTAACCAGTTCAACACTACCTGATGAGAAATAACGTTTCCATTTTCACTAAATCTCTTCTATTGTAATATAAAAGACAAGACCGAGATGACAGATAAATGAAGAAAACTACGAGAATGATATCAATATGTACAGTTAGCTATAGACCAACTCGAGAAGAAGAAATCAACTAAAGTGAAGATATGTTCTCACCCCATAACTTTATTTTTCTTACAACTTTCAAGTCGTGTCACGAATGATATCGATACGTAGAATTAGCTATAGACCAACTCGAGAAGAAGAAATCAACTAAAATGAAGATATGTTCCCACCCCATAACTTCATTTCCTCGCTACTTTCAAGTCGTGCCATAAAGAATGCGAGTCACCACAATTTGACACACAAATGAATAATTCTCGAGTCGGTCTATAAGTTTCAAAATGTTACATTTTATTCTTGAGTTTCAAGTTTAATTTTCATTTGTTTTCTAGATTTCAAAAGGTTACATTTTACCCTTCGTATCCCGTTTTCTCTATTAATGTTCACTTTTAGTCTGTAGTGTTAAACTTTACGTTAATTAAATGTATAAATACTTGAAGTATAAGGATTGAAGTATAAGGATCAAATGGAAACTAAGCTCAAAACTCAAGGGTAAAAAGTTAAAATGTTAAAGTCTAGGGACCAAATGAAAATTATACTCAAAACCCAAGGACCAAAAAAGTATTTTTCCCGAGATTGCCTGTTACGAAGCTCAGAACAACGACCTATATGCATAGAGTTATGAGCTTCAACCGAGCAAGTTCGGCATATTTCAACGTCAAATTAAGAGGCATAGACGACAAAGAAGAGATAACAACCATCAATGCCCCGACCTTGACCTAATCTCAAACTAATGTTCAAATGAACTTTTAAAACTTAACTCAGAAAGGAAAGGAAAGGAACTAACCTGTGTGGGAGTTTTGTTGTAGTTCTCTCCTATGGCGCGTATTTGGTTCAATAGGGGTTGGAGCTGCATAATAAACACATGCTTTAGAATAGAGTGACATATTATGTTATGGATTTGTTCAAACTTTTGA
Organism: Cucurbita moschata; assembly: GCF_002738365.1. Taxonomy (NCBI): domain Eukaryota; kingdom Viridiplantae; phylum Streptophyta; class Magnoliopsida; order Cucurbitales; family Cucurbitaceae; genus Cucurbita; species Cucurbita moschata. The sequence goes on from NW_019268524.1 coordinate 3,772,382, forward strand.
GAATCTCGACCTTTGTTAAGAACTCTGGAGTGTAGATTCGACCTCGAGGGCCAATTGGAGGATTTTCGGGACTGTACTTTCCCGTTAGAACGCCTACATAAATTCCCCGTTAAGAGTATCAATCTTAGAGAAGGAAGATGGAATAAACAAACAAAACAGTCATTTAATTCAAATTCACCTAGCAGATATGGTTCTGTTTGGGCTTTCCCTTTTGGGCTTCCCCTCAAGGTTTTTTAAAATGTGTCTGCTAGGGATAGGTTTCCACACCTTTATAAAGAATGCTTCGTTCCCCTTTCCAACCGACATGGGATCTCACAATCCACCCCCCTTTGAGGCTCATCGTCCTCGTTGACATTCGCTACCCTCTCCAATCGATGTGAGATCTCACATCCCAAAACCGAAAATTCATAAAGAAAACTGTGCGCAACATGGAAGATCCTTTCCTATCTGCTCGATGCATTAAAGTCGGCTCAAAGCCAAAATAATACGATATCCGAAACAACCTGGATGGACTTACCTTGAGCAATAGGAGAATAAGCAATTAAGGTGATTCCAAGTTCGTCGCAGGTAGCCTTCACACCGTTCTCTTCTGGTAATCTATATATGAGGCTATAATTCACCTGGTTTGAAGCTAATGGAATACCTCTTTTCTTAAGCTTCTCGTGAGCATCTCGAAGTCGTTTCTCTGAACAGTGAAACCGTACAGAGTGTTCAATTTCAAGCATAAAGAAGAAGAAAAATCACAGAAAGATTTCTACTAACCTAAAGTCGTACCGTATACATAACGTAACCGTTTTATGCGAAAACAATCATCTGAAACATATCCACAAAACATTACCATGGACTATGTTTCAAATGATTATTTCCACATAAAACGGTTACATTATGTATACAATAGCGACTTTAGGTAAGTAAAAATCTAGGGTCGTTACAAAAAGAACCGCTCTCTCTCTGTCTATTTCTCACACACAGACGTGTTTTACCGAAGGGTTGACTGAGCTTCTTATTAGTTATTGAAAAGACAGAGCTAGAAGATACCGCTGTAATTTGAGACGCCAACCGCTTTCACAAGTCCCTGCTCAACAGCATCTCCAAGACCATCAATATACCCTGAAAAAGAAGTTTTAATGAACAGTTTATGAACTGAATAAGTTCATGGAGTCAAATGTTCAGGAACTTCAAGTTTTAGATGTGAAGAACCTTCATTTCCCCATATTCCAGGCCTGCAAACCAAAATCAATGAGTTAGGAACTATCTAGTCAAAGCTACTAGTAACAGAAGGCCATTAGAAGAGTCAACAAGTACAGACCAATGGAGTTGATACAGATCGACTGATTCGAGACCAAGGCGAGAGAGGGAACTTTTAAGGGCGCTTATGACACTTTGACGACCAAACCTCCATGGCAAAGCTGCAAATTTCGTAGCGACTGCAATGTCAACTTCTGGATCCTTCTCCTTCCTTTCTTTAATAAATCTGCAGCAACGTTGGGAAGTGTTAGAAGGACATCGATAAGTGTATTCGTATATGGGGAGGGGTAAAAAGGGGAAATCACAGGGGAGTTGAGAGGAGAGAAAATGTATTTTCATTTCAAGGAAAGTAATAGGTGTAAGGGAGAGGTTTCATGTGAGATCTCAAATGGTCCCGAAGGGAGGTGAATTGTGAGATCCCACATTGGTTGGGGAGGAGAACGAAGCCTTTTTTATAAAGGTGTGAATACCTCTCCCTAGCAGACGTGGGGTGTATCAGAGTCAGACACCAAGCGATGTATCAGCAAGGAGGCTGAGCCCCGAAGGGGGGTAGATACCAAATAGCGTGCCAACAAAGACGTTAGGCCCCGAAGGGAGGTGGATTAGGGGGCCTACATCGATTGGAGAAGGGAACAGTGCCAGCGAGAACGCCGGCCTCGAAAGGGGGTAGATTATGAGATCCCACATCGGTTGGGGAGGAGAACAAAGCATTCTTTATAAAGGTGTGAAAACTTCTCCCTAGCAAACGTGTTTTAAAAACCTCGAGGGGATCTCGAAAGGGAAAGCTCAAAGAGGACAACATCTGCTAGTGGTGGGCTTGGGCAATTACAAATGGTATCAAAGCTAGACATCGGACGATGTGTCAGCAAGGAGGCTGAACCCTGAAGTGGGGTAGACACCAGACGGTGTGCCAGCAAAGACGTTGGGCTCCGAAGGGAGGTGGATTAGGGTGTCCCACATCAATTGGAGAAGGGAATACTGCCAGTGAGAACGCTGGCCCCGAAGGGGGGTGGATTGTGAGATCTCACATCGGTTGGGGAGGAGAACGAAACATTCTTTATAAAGGTGTGGAAACCTCTCCCTAGCAGACAAATTTTAAAAACCTTGAGGGGAAACCCGAAAGGGAAAACCTAGAGAGGACAATATCTGCTAGCATTGGGCTTGGGCTTGGGCTGTTAGATTTCATTTCGAGAAGTCATTGGTGATAAAAGTAAGGTCCCCTTGAAGGCCGAGGCTAGGACATAAACCGGGGTAGCTTCTAATCGGCATTTCCTGCCTTTTTCCGAATACAATTCCATTTGGCTAGAAACTTTTACAGGCACATAGCAAGTGGTTGTTTCAAAGACATTAAATCAGAATCCAAATGTACCTTCCTAGAAGAGTTTCTGAACTTATAGCACCTAACGCGAACTGCCAAAGAATAAGATCATTACACTTCAATTAGCTAAGATCTTTCATGGAACATAAAGACAAGAAGTGAACATAATTCAATCTTATATCCCACCGAGGAGCCATAAACTTCAGCGGTATCGACAAAGGTAATGCCACGGTCAACCCCGGCATCAAACGCAGCCTTAGCAGCCTTCATCATCCTATCTGAATCACCCCAAACAAGAGACATCAAACATGTTCATACTCTACCACTAATGAAACCATTAAGTCAATCAAAACATTAGTTACCAATGTCCAAAATCAAAATCAGGAGGAAATAAACTACTAATGAGCCGTTCCATACTGATCTGAAGACTCTACAGAGACTTCTTGGAATGGCTGTTCAGATCACTAGGAAGAACTTTATCCCCATGAGCTGTTCTATAAGGTTTATCACCATGCAAGAGCTTAAAACCAATTTGCTAGCCGCGGGCTTGAGTTGTAACAAATGGTATCAGAGCCAGATACCGAACAATGTAACAACAAGAAAGTTGACACGAAACGGTGTGCTAGCAAGGACGTTGGCCCGAAAGGAGTGGATTGGGGTGTCCCACATCAATTGGAGAAGGGAACAGTGCCAGCGAGAACGCTGCCCTGAATGAGGGGTGGATTGTGAGATCCAAATCAGTTGGGAAGGAGAACTAAACATTCTTTATAAAGGTGTGGAAACCTCTTCCTAGCAGACACGTGAGCGGAATCTCAAAAGGAAAAACCCAAAGAGGACAATATCTACTGATTATTTCAAACCGAAAGGAAACCTTGAGCTGTTCTATAAGCTTAAAACCAATTTGCTAATTGTTTTTACAAGAAATTTTAACAAATACACCATAGAACAGAGAACTAATCCAACAAATTTTAGGAAACAAGCAGATCATGTGTTCATATAATCATCATTTGAGTATCTAAAAAAACGAACAGAAAACAGAGACCAAATCTAACTCAATTCATCAAACAACTAGCTACCATTATTCAGCCAAGAAATTAACAATCAATCTCAAAAGGATTTCAACATATTCAAATTTTTGGGTATAATTTGAGAGTAGTTTCAGAAACTCACCATCCCATTCAAAGTTATTCCAGTAGCTGTTGTCTCCCCAAGACCAAGCTCCAATTCCCAGCCTAGTAACCTTCAGTTCAGAACCGCCCAACTTCACCTTCTCTTCATGTGATGTCAATGTGCCATAATCCTCAGAAGCCACAGCTCTCGGTCTGTAAATTCTACTGCGATTCATCGGCAAAAATGAAAAACAGGCGTAACTTAACTGCACCGCCATGGCTACGGCAACGCGAAGTTCAAAGAGAGCCTAATCGAAGCTATGGAAGAACCGATTAATGGCGGAAGTAACTCAGAATTCGACGGAAACTCGAATCACAGAAGAAATGTGGGCTTGATTTTTCATTTCCATATAGGGAAATGGTTGGCCCAAAACCATTTGATCTCGTACTAGAACACGAGATTTCTATTAAAAACACGTAATTCGTGGTTGAAATCGGCATTTGAAATCTTGAGACGTGGCCGTGGAATAAAAATTAAAATTAAAAACAAGAAGAACTAATTTTAGATAGGTTCAGGGGAGGTGTTCATTTACGGACCTGCGCTGCCCGTGCCCCGTTCCCTGTTTCGACCCCAATTTTGCTTATATATATATACATAATAAATTAAATTAATAATTTACAAATAAATTTTCTAAACATAATATTTTATTTAAATAAAATTTTAAAAATCATGAATGGAAAATATTAAATTAAAAATAAATATTTCAAAAGTTTATTAGCTACCAAGTCAAAGTAAAAAATTTATTAAATTTTAGCGGTTAAATAGATATAAATTTTAAATTTTATTTATAATTTAATATTTTATTTATTGACATTAAAATTTATTAAATATTTTTAAAATTTTAAGACTAAATAGATATAAATTTATTTTTTGTTGGTAGATATCATGTTCCAAAGCAAGACAAGATTAAGTTTGGTTTTTATATTTAATATTGTTTTTTTAATTTATAAAATATTTTAATATTGTTTTTAATTTTGACATGTATACGTAATCTATACGCATTTTCTTTTCTTATATTAAAAAAAACATGTGACAAAAAATTAGCAATTTAGAGATTTATTAAAAAAAAAATTAAATTAAAAACAAAATATTATATATAAAATTAATGTAGGTTTGAAATTTTAATTATTTTTAATAGTTAAAACAAAATATTATATATAAAATTAGCAATTTAATCACTTATTATAAGAAAAATTAAAATTTTAGAGATTTATTGATTTCTTCGATCCTTAAAAGTTCAAAAGTATCGAACAAATCTTCGAACAATATGCTCGTAATTAGCAACGAGAACGGGTTTCTATCCAAGGCCAGGGACGCACCTATCTAGGGCACAACGTCGGACCACATTGTGGAATATATACCTCGTGTGTTGTTCTCTATCGCCCCTTTTAACATCCATCCTTCCCTCAAACAAAGATATATCTCTCCGAACATAATCTACTCAACTTAATAAGGTTGTTCTTCATCGTTCTATCTAGCTATATTAACCTTATAGAGCTCTAATTCCTTACTATTCAAGTCCTCTTTTAGTTCGACATGAGAATTTGTTCATCGAGGATTTTCAGTTCTCTGCTATACCAACTGAGCTATCCCGACCATTTTCAACACGTTAGACTTATTTTCATACCAGATTTGAACCGGTGACCCGAGAATTTTCAATCCTCTACTCTACCAACTGAGCTATACCGACCATTTCATTTCATTTCCGACACATTATACTTATTTCCATACCAGATTTGAACCGGTGACACGAGAATTTTCAATCCTCTACTCTACCAACTGAGCTATACCGACCATTTCATTTCATTTCCGACACATTAGACTTATTTCCATACCAGATTTGAACCGATGACACGAGAATTTTCAGTCTTCTACTCTACCAACTAAGCTATACCGACCATTTCATTTCATTTTCGACACATTAAACTTATTTTCAATAGCAGATTTGAACCGGTGGTACGTGTGTTTAAATTTAGGGTTTCATCTAAAAAAGACATTCCAATGTTTTTATATATTCATTAATTTTCATATATATTATTTAAGTAATGAATAATTAATTATTAGCTAATCATTGATGATAGATTTGGTGTGCCTTTTTAAGTCAGCAAAATATAAAATTGATTAATTAATATTTCTCCTTAAAGCCATGCATGCAAACCCTATCCTAAGCCCTACATGTTTTATTATTATTATTATTATTATGGTTTTAAAATTTTCTTTTTCAAGAGGAGACTTTTAGTTACTGTTTTTTCTTTTCTTTTTTTACTGTTTAATTTTTTTTTTCTTTTTTTACTGTTTAATTTTTTTACCACTCACTGCTTCTAGCAACAGATAAACACAGTTAATATGGGAAGTTTTTTACTGATTCAAATAAACACAGTTAATATGGGAAGTTTTTTACTGCCCCAAGTAAGAGAAACATAGAGTGAATTATGGTAGTCTTGAAATTACTGCAGGAAAATCACTTGAAGTAAAAGAAAGAACCCTTGAAGTAAAAAAAGAGGCAGTAAAGGAAGTTTTAGATACGGGTTTGTCCGGAAACATACATACCTTTATTTTCCGCTGCATCGTGTAATTTACGTCATTGCTCTTCGTCCTGCTTCAATTTGTCTAGATGTGATTCAAGCTAGCTCAAGTCACTAAATACATTGAAAAAAGACAAAGAAACCTTTATCCTTTAACCAAAATAAGTATAAACGAAGGAATTTTATTATTATTATTTTTTTTTTTGTAATTTCTCGTTTATAACTCTTTTTTCGGATTCCGACCACCCGGCCTCTAAGTTGAGTACTAGAATTTTTTGAAAAATTTAAACTACCTCAAACAAGAGAGATAAAATAATTTTTTTTTTTTTACCACTTCAAGTAAGAGAAATATATAGTGAATTATGGAAGTTTTGAAATTACTGCAAGTAAATGGGAGAAAACCCTTGAAGTAAAGAACAAGCTAGTAAAGGAAGTTTTTCGATCGGGACAAGTTTTACGAGATAAAAACTTCGTAAATCATTAAAATCACTGTAGTATTAGATTTCTTTGTAAAAAAATCTCAAACCCGAGGTCGATAGAGAGGATACTAGAAAGTTGATGGATCGAGTTCTACTTAATGTAATTTTCCTCGTTTTTTCTTCTTGTTATTATATATAGTAAACTACTTCAAAGAAGTATAGTAGATAAACAAAAGGGTAAAAAACCCTTAAAAAAAAAGAAAAAAAAAAAAGACAGAGTTAGACATACACTCAATAGTAGACTTTAAACTCGTATTTTCTTTCCTTCGTAACCCTAAACCCTAATGTATAATCCCCGAACCCACATCTCTGTCCTCTCATAATGCAAGTACGTATAATTACGCGGCGGGCGCAACGTCGACCCTATCATCGTCATCATCGTCATCGCCGCCATTCTCCAGATACACGCAACACCGAGCCACGTCACCGTGGGAGACGAAGCGGGTGGAGAAACGGTCGATTTGCAAGGAAACAACCACCATTTTGGAAGGGAGAAGAGACAAAAGTAGAGACAATTCAAAGAGATGTGTGAGGAAGATGGGAGGAAGGGGAAGAGGTATTTATAGGGTTTTTTGTTGGGAGGGGACAGATCTTTATATATTAGGGCAGATTCTTGAGAGCTTTTGTGAGTGGCGGAAAATAAAATAAAATATTTTATTTATTTATTTTATTTATTTTATTACTTTTTATTTTTATTTTTTATTTTTTATTTGGGAGAGAATTGGATTTGGGTGGCTTCTATTGGTTTTGGGGAATGCATATGGAGGGAGGTTGGATTACACAATTCAACACGTGGAGTAGGTAGTCCATGCACACTCCCAACTCCTACTCTCACGTGTGTCTCATTTTACACGTTGGATTATTATTTTATATATATATATTTTATTTTCATGTAAAGGGAAAATAGATTGACCATGTGTGATGGGTAGTTTTCTTTAACGATTTTTCGATGAGTTTCTAGAACTATAAGGAGCATAACGACCACGTACCTCTACTCGACTTTATCTACGACCCAAACGTCTCAGCATCTAGCCCACCCTAAGATTCGACCTAGTAGTTGGTATTCCAGCCCACAGTCTTCCAAGTTCGAACGACTCTCAACTCGACTTGACTTTGCAACCTTCGTGCGCTCTTGACTTGTAACTAGTCCGCATACTCGACCTAACCTGCTAGTGTGAACCGTGCCCTCCCTTGAATTCGGCTCAATAGCTCCGACAGTTATGACTCGGCTTATTCAGCATATTTAGTTTTCCTTTGACTTATTTGAAGTCTCGTGACTTTTTTCTAACATTTTGGACCGTTCTTGAGATTTTTTTTTTTTTTTTTGACATTTTCCGGACATTTGAGGTAAGTATGACCTCTACTTGATTCATTTAAGTTACTTTTTTTAAATAAAAAAATGATTTAATTGATACTTTAGATGAATTAAGTCGTATATTATGCTTTAATTCTGTGTCATAGGCCCACATAGGTTGAATCAGATGTCGAGGAGTAGATTTGGGCCAGTTCTAGAAATATTTAGTGACTCGACTTAGGTCAACCGTGTAAGTGACCCTACTGATTGATTAGTTAACCTTACGAGTGTCAAATTATTATTGTTATGTTGTGTTATGCTATAGTGTACTATGTTATGTTGTATTATGTTATGTTGTGTTATGTCATGTTTACCAGCTATGTTATAGTGTAACTATGCAATGTTCTAAAATCATGTTATGATATTCATAATCTACGATGCATAAATCTAAATACATTGTGTCATGTTATGCTATGTAATGTAGGAAAGACATGACAGGAATTATGTATGCATGGTTTCATACACTCATTATGTTATAAACGAATGGATATTTGACTTGCATCATAAATTCATGTCATGATTTTAAACTATAGGGATCTCATGCATTTTTTAGTGTCATATGCATCCAGATACTTCCTCGTTATGATTGGTATAGACATGTACCTTACGACATTTATGTCTGCTATGATATTATGCAGACTGTTTGCCTCTATGGTGTCGAATAGCTCGTTACCGAGTGCTAGCCCGAAAAGCGAGACCCAGTTGGTACATGAGCCCGCCTAGTGGATTCATGTGCACGTGTGTGAGCTGTGTGTAAGGAAATACTACACATCCAACTTTACCCGAACTGAAAAACTACCTAAGATCATGTTATTTTTAAGAGATAGGTCTCATCATAAAGTATATTCTTTCCTTTTACGTTGTCACACAAGGAAATATTCCTCTTCCTTTTATTATTATTATTATTATTTTCCTTTTGTGAGAAAGAGAGATATCAAAGATTATTTGGGTGAGAATTATTTAAATAGAAAGATTGTCTTTTTGGCTTTGAATGTATGCCTTTTTCCATATGAGAACAACTTTGATAACAATTTGGGGCTTCAGCATATTATTTATTCAGTATTATTTTTTTTATAAAATCAAGTGTAATATAGGGTAGCATTTTTTCGGAGTCGAGTGTTTAATTTATAATTATAGACTTGAGTAAGATCGTTGCGTTCATTTTTTTTTTATTTTATTAAGTGGGTTTTGAGGTTTTCTTTTTTTTAATTGGATTAAGTGAGATGAATATTTGACATTCAAATATCGTAGATAGGGTTCATTTTTTTTTTATTTTATTAAGTGGGTTTTGAGGTTTTCTTTTTTTTAATTGGATTAAGTGAGATGAATATTTGACATTCAAATATCGTAGATAGGGTTGTACACGGGTTAGGTTGAGTTGGATTGGAACACTGTTTTGGACCAACCTGTTAGTGGCTCCAGCATGTTTGTTAGACATTAAATTAAGAGGTCATGTGTTAAATGCTTATTAGACATTACATTAAAAGAGGTCAATTTTTCAATATAACACCGTAATAAATTAAATAATATTTTAGTCACACTTAAATATATATGTATCACCGTTCAAATCAGTGTGGTGCAGCGGAAGTGTGGTGGGCCCATAATAACCCACAGGTCCCTGGATCGATCGAAACCTGGCTTTGATACCATGAACTATGTTGAATTGAATTATGTTACTCTTGATAGAGGAGAACAACACCACAAAGTCTCTCGAGACTCCCCCATCAATTTCACCCACCGGTCTCAGGATTGAAACCTGATTAATGCAGAGAACAACACCTCACAAGTCTCTCGAGACTGACTCCTCATCATTTCCCCTCTCGAGTCTCTATTCTCATCATTCATCAAAAGTGTAAAGCAAAACCAAACACTGGAACGTACTTACTTTTTTTTCTTTAAAAAAGGGGGATTTTATTAAATAGAGAATGACTTCATGATGCATATTGAAGGACATTGAATGTCAACTTAGAAAGAAACAACGGAAGGGAAGAGTATTTACAGAATAAAAAGGGTTACAAATGGGTGTGAGTGAAGAAAAAAGGAAGCATTTTGTTCTTCAACAAGTTCCTCCATTGCCATTGCTATAATGGAGGATGCCACCATTACTATTGCTGTATTGTTCACTATTATCCTTGCACTTCACCACATCCACCCCTCTTAACCCCCATATTCTAATCGTACGGTCGTCACTCCCCGATGCCAACATGTGTGGATTTGCAGGATTCCAGCTCACACAGTTCACTGACCCTGAGTGCCCTTCCAATGCCTCGATTACCTCCCCCGTCCCTCTATGCCATATATATACCTGCCCACAATATATATCCACAAACACACATAATAAACACCATAAGAACCCGAAAAAGAACGGACTTCAATCCAAACGAATGAACGAACAAACAAACAACTCGGTTCGAAACGTTAGAGAATCTCGTGGAAAGAAGTTCGCTTCGGACTTCAGATCGAGCGAGGAGCAAGAAGAAGAAAACGGTGAAGAGAACTTTCTTTCGACGAGATTCTCATGCGTTTCCAACAAGCCTGGCTCGTGTTTTACCCAACTTGACATCTTGACATGTATGGTCGGGTTGTGTTTTATATATACGAAAAGCTAATGTGACTCGACTATAATCAAGCAACTTGAACGAACGAAAATTCGGAGTATATAGAATGGAAGTTAAAAGGACAGATTAAGAACTGTACCAGTGAGTCCTCGCTACCACTTGCAATAAACGCCTGGTTGAGCCCTCCAAAACAGGACCGAATCACAAATCGGGTGCGCTTGTGACCTGTGTATGTTGTAACTAACTCGGCCTCGCCTTCCAAGCTCCACAGATGGATTTCTTGGTTCATAAGATTTACTAGTAAGAACTTATTATCCCTCGACAATTGAAAAGACGTTATTGTTTGATCCTCTTCTATCAATTTATCGATGAGCAACTCCCTGTCGAGCAGCAATATTGCAGTCTCTCTACAGATACTGATAATCTTCTTCCCATCATTCGTTATTTCCAAGTCGGATATCTTAAGAGTTCTTTGACCCTTCCAACCTTCCAACTCGTTCCCGTCTAATTCCCACATGCAGATACTCTTATCGTTAACGCCTGCGAGTATATGCTTTCCATCGGGAAACCAGCCACAAGAAACCAGTCCAAGACCAGCTTTTTCGTAAACATGGAGGCATTCGCCTGTGGCGACATCCCAACGCCTGACAGCTTCCTCCACCCCACATGTGAGTAGCTGACTATCGTCAGGACTCCACGAGACCATAGAGATCGGTTGCTCGTGACTTAACAGTTTGTGCTTCAAAGAAAGTCTTCCCTTTAAGTCTACCTAGAAACACAAAATTGGCAAAAGAACAGAAGTTAATTTGTGCGACAGAGACTTTAAAATGCATAAAAACTTAATATAAGAACTTTTTCAAGTGATCATTATAATTACCTCCCATATAATCGCTGATCGGTCACTGGAAGATGAAGCTAAGTATTTCCCATTGTGAGAAAATTGTAGAAACCAAACTTCATCGTCGTGATCTTGTAACACCTGCTCGGATCAAGAAAACTAAAAGATTCAGCTAACAGCAGAAAGAAACGACCACAAGCAGTTGCGAAAACAAAACAGTTGCCCCAACCGTAACTGCTAAAGCACACCTCCTATAAGATGCCATACTTGAAAATGCTAAGCTTAGCTTGAAGCAATATGATATCGTGCCAAAATAGTTTTATGAATGAATCAACTGAGGATTATTGTAAACTAGAACTCAAATGTTGGCACGAAAACTCAACCTATATAGTGTTGCACAAAGGAACTTCGCGGTTTTTCAAGTGTTGAAAAGTTTCGGGAAGAAGTTCAGGATTTTACTCCAAGATAAATCGACTATTACACTGATTTCTCCTCTAAGATAAATCGTAACAAGGTAATTAAGGAATGTCGAAAATATATCAACTATATGCAAGAACCTCACTGAAAATGTCTGAAAAACGTTTCTTACCTGTAAAGTTTGAGAAGGAATCTGATTTTTCCCACAATCATGATCTGTATACAACGACATCTCGTTGCTTAAGGAGTTATGGAAAGTGCAAGCATCGCGTTGTAACAAAAGGGCGCGTTCAACTAAATATTCCAACCTTTTTTCCGGTATCATAAGGGATGCAGGAAGAAGTTTCTGCAGTTCCTCCAGCAATTGTGTCCGAGCCTTAGCCTTAGCACTTTGTTGACCGTATGAATTGACTTGAGCCCTCATTGACGGAGCAACCAAGCAGGAGGAGAGCTCACGAATTCTGTGTTCATTAACGTGATATGGAGCAATCTCAGTCCTCAGTGTCTGCAAAGCTTTAGTGACTTCGTCTCTTTCAACAAGCTCAAAGAATTTCTGTTCTAATACCAAAACAGAAGCTGATCGAACAACGTGTTCATCCGGTAGACCAATTTTTTGCAGAGTTTCAACACTTTCATCCCACTTCCCGTCGTGAATTTGCTGCATAAGGACGTTAACAGCCGGAGAATATAGAGGTATCCCGGACTCCTCTTCTAGATAAGCGCCAGTCTTCTCGTAACCAAGAGAATACAATGCATTGGCTATTATTCTAACAAACTCTACTCTTCTTATCACTCCCTTAGTACCAATAACATCACCACTGTCCCCTTCGGATTGTAGGGGGCGAGCCATCAAGTCTCTTGAAGAGCCCCCCAAACGCTCTACCGCGGCTAAACCGTTTGACAGTCCCTTCAATTTCTCTAGCGATACTTTCATGCGTTTGGAGGCTGGTTCTTCATCCTCTAAACCTCCCATGAAATGCGCACCTCAGCCCATATATAACTACAATAAACAGATAAAACAGATCATTTCAAAACCGAATAAAAAAAAACGCCCTCGATAAATTCGAACTCATTGCTTGACAATGTAGCCAAAGTAACAACCATAAAACTACAAAGATACCCATTTAACAGACAGATAGATCAAATTTTACCAAGAGAAGCTAGAACACACAGTCAATAATTCCAAATCGAAGCACGTTTTCAACGTTCTCGAAAACCACAGCTTATAGCAACATATCTGAATCTAAACACATTTCAATCATCCAGTTAGATCAACTTTCATCAGTTTAAAGGAACTCTAGATGCAATCTGCAGTAAACTACATGGCTAAAAAGAGAGAAAACGACGTCGTATAACTAAAGCAAACACAATCAAACTTAGAAAAACAAGATTCAGCGCAATCCAAACCCCAAACCTGATGAATAACGAACCAAAGCAACACTAATCCCATTGAAACATCATAAAGCAATCAATCAAATAGAACACAAAAATTCCAACGCAAATACATTACCGACAGCGACGGCGGAAAAATCAAACAAAATAAAGCGAAGAAATGAGAACATACCGATGGTCCAAGGCGAGAATCTCACACACGAAGCAAACCAGAAATTTCTTAAGCACAAGAAAAGGAAGGAAGAAGGAGGAGGTTTCTTCACGTAGACGGCAAAATCAGAAGCGGAAACCGGCGAGAAAAAGAAAGAATCGGAGGAAATTGGAGATTAGGGAATCGGATTGGGAAATTGAGGGTTTGGTAAAGAAAAGTAAAGAGATGATGGTTTGGCTTTGCGTGGAGGAAAGCGAGGAAAGCAGCTCACAGGGAGAGGGAAGGGCTTCTTATATTATTATGTAGTGAGTGAGAAGGAAGAATGAAAACATACACAGAATGTGGAGAGACGAGACGAAGCATCGTGGGCGCCATGGGAGTGGAGCTTGGGCCTGGTTTTTCCCTTCTTCAGTCCGTCCTTTCAAATGGGCTTCTTCTATATCCACTTTTCTTTTTCTTTTAATTTTTTTTATTTTCAAATATTTTTTTTATCCCAATTTATATACTTTCAATTTTACAATAATTTAATCCAGCTAAAAAAAATTCATCGGAACGAAACCTCCACGGCTAGCAGATATTGTCCTCTTTGAGCTTTCCCTTTCGGGCTTCCCTTCAAAGCTTTAAAACGTGTCGGGAAGGTTTTCACACTCTTTATAAAGGGTGTTTTGTTCTCCTCCCCCAACCGATGTCGGACATCACAATCTACCCACTTGGGGCCTAGCGTCCTCCCTTGCACATCGCGCCGTATCTACCCCCTTCGGGAAACAACGAGAAGGCTGGCACATCGTCTGGTGTCTGGCTCTAATACCATTTGTAACGACTCAGATCCATCGGTAGCAGATATTGTCCTCTTTGGACTTTCCTTTCGGGTTTTCCCTCAAGTCTTTAAAACGCGTCTGTTAGGAGAAGGTTTCCACACACTTAAGGGTGTTTTGTTCTCCTCTCCAACCAATGTGGGACATCACAGGAAATCTCTCTCTATTAGACGCGTTTTAAAATTGTGAGACTCACGATGAAACATGACGGGTCATAATGGACAATATCCGCTGACGGTGAACTTGGGCGTTGTTACGAATTTTTAAAGTATAAATTATTACATGTTAAAATTTGAACACAACTATTAGAAGAATGAAAGGACAGAGACATTATGAAAACTGCATTCAAGAAATCATATCATTTAGTATGACCAATACTTTTGCATCCTTCATGAACTCGATGAATTGGGTATTTAAAGATTTTTCAAACTATTACAAGAATGAGAGTACAGAGACATACCAAAAAAACTACATTTAAGAGTCGTTACGACAACCTCGAGTTTATAGTTATGTTATTTAGTCAGACCAACGCTTTTGCAGCCTTCATGGACTTGATGAACCGGGTACTTAAAGATTCTCCAGACACTTTCGACCTTTAGATAGGCAGCCAAACTGAAAGACTTAGCTAAGGGCATGTGTAGTAGATTTTGCGGGAAGTTGGAATGAGCACCTACGTCTTCTGGAGTTTGTCTATAGTAATAGTTATCAATCGACAATTCAGATAACATCTACAAGGACTAAATTGTTACGAATAGAAAAAATTAGAGACTAAATTGTTATCCCGTGAAAGTTCACGAAAAGTGATTTTTAACCTTTTTTTTTTTTTTTTACTTTTTTACCCGAGAAAAATGGTAAATATTACTTCTTTTTTTTAATTGTTGTTTCAAATATAAATAAAGAAAATTGGACCTAGATAGGATTTTGATGGTAATATTCTACTTGATATGGTATGAAAAAGTAACTGATGTGAGATTATATTCTATTTTGGACTTATCTCGGACTCTAAGTAACTCCTAACTATTCTTGGACGTTATGTCTTCACGTGTTCATTGTCCCAACGGCACTCTATTAGTATTCAAAATATAATCGTGTGGTACTTATTCTTACCCACGAGTAAATTAATCAACTAAAACTTGGGTCATTGTGAGCCTCGACAGTGTACTGCTCAAATCTCCGACCCTGCATTTGGAATACAGTTATAGAAAATATAGGCAAATAAAAATTTGGAGAGCAATTTAAGAAAGCGACGCTACAAAGCAACAACAACGACATTACATATAGCTAAGAAAAATTGACAACTAGTCGTATCTCCTTATAATATATTTTGAGGTAAATTGTATCTCACAAGTGTGCACATCATGACTAAATGTCGTACACATAAATTATAATAATAAAATAATAAATGGCTACCTAATAAGAAACCAATAAAAAGAGCATTAGAGGTCTTAAACAAACATAACTAGAATTCATTTAACATTTTTTAAAACTTGGATAAAAAATTAGATATAAATTTTAATTTTTATATATAATAATTTAATAAATTCTTAAAAAATTATAGGTGTCGAGAATTATTAAACATTTTCAAAGTTTACAAATTTATTAGACATAAATTTGAAAGTTTAAAAATTTATTAATAATAAAGTTTAAGATAAACGGACAATTCAGTGGAGAAACTTTGGGGACCCTTGGGGTAATGCACCAGGTGTCGTAGCTAACCGAGTAGCTCTAAAAGCATGTGTACAAGCTCGTAATGAGGGACGTGATCTTGCTCGTGAGGGTAATGAAATTATCGGCGAGGGATGAAATAAATTAATCTCGTAATTTGACCCATAAAAAAATCAAGCTCGATTAAATATCTTCAAAAGGCTGTTGAAAAATCATCATCGTCCACATAAAATAAATAAATAAAATAAAAAATAAAATAAAATAAAAAGGTTAGAAATTAAATCAAATGGAAAAAAATGACAGAAGAAATTGAAGATAGAACGAAAATGCTAATAGCGATGAAAGGCCATCCAGGCACCGGCAAAAGCACTCTGGCCCAAACCCTAGCCTCCCTCCTCAAAATCCCCCTAATTGACAAAGACGACGTCAAGGACTGCGCCGCCGCTCTCGCCGCCGCATCAACCGCCGCCCTCGTCAACGACCTCTCCTACGACGTCGTTTACCGTCTCGCCTCGACGCAGCTTCGCCTCGGCCTCAGCGTCATCGTCGACACGCCTCTCTCCCGTCGATCTCACTTTTGCCATCTTACCGACGTCGCTTCCACCGCCGGCGTGCGGCTTCTCATCGTCGAGTGTAAGCCATCTGATCCGGCGGAGTGGAGGCGGAGGCTTGAGAGTCGCGGCGCCGATGATCGGACGAATTGGCACAAGCCGTCCACGTGGCGAGAAATTGAGATGCTCTTGGAAAGTTACGGCGGATGTACGGAATTCGACGTCGGAGATGTTCCGAGGCTGGTGGTTGACACCACCGCGCCGGTTAGTTTCGATGAGATTGTTTCTACTGTGATCGATTTCATTGTATCTAACGGTGGTTCTTTCATTGCTCCGTCGGCGGCGGCGGAGAGATGAAGCGCTGTAAATTACTGACTCAATATATATACATATGTCTTTAATTTGGATTTTATTTAATTTTAGTTTTAACAAAATTGTTTAAATTATAATTATTTTCATTTAATAAATCTTTTTATAGGAATATTTTTTAAATTTTAGGCGCTAAATATATATTTTCCGAACAAAATTAAAATATTTTATTAAATTTTGGAAAAAATAAATAAATAAATATAAAACTTTTTTTAAAAAATCCAAATAAATATAAGCTTTTAATTGAACCAAATGGGTATGTATTGGGGAAAGTGACACCCAAAATCCAAATCCATTTATAATAAAATATATTCACTCTCCAATTGGAAGAACATTTTCATCTCCACCGTTGCTTTCTTAATCGGTAGACATCTGACGTTCTGAAACGGTTCTTAAGCGAGTATACAACTTTATCCCACTCTCGCGAAGGTGGAATGTATTTTTGGCCCGACATCTGTTTTCTTTCTTTTATCCGTTACGCGTTTTTCTGTCTCTTTCCCCGCCGCCTGTGGCTAAGCTCAAATGACATCATAGTCCCCGACTCATTGCCATTAATTTCAGCTATGTTTGGGCCCATCGTTTAGGGGTATTCTATGTAATTTGGTAATCGATTAATTTATACTATGTAATCAATGATAATTGAGAACTCGAGTCTGGTCATTGGGTTAATCCAATTAATTCCACCTTTGAAAGATGAACACGACTCTCCACGATGGTATGATATTGTTTATTTTGAGCATAAAGTTCTCGTGGTTTTGCTTTGATATTGTCCAAAAATGCCTCATTCCAATGGAGACATGATGGGACTTTCATCCAACCCCTCTCCTTAATCGAGGCTCGACTCATTTTCTTTTGGAGCCATTTGTTCGATATTTGAGGATCCTATTTACATGGTTAAGTGTAGGGCACCGATACCATGTTAGATGAACACGACTCTCCACAATGGTATATGATATTGTCCACTTTGAGCACAAACTCTCCTGGCGTTGCTTTAGGCTTCCCAAAATACCTCATCCCAATGAAAAGACTATTCCTTGATTATAAACTCATGATCATTCCCTAAATTATCAGACGTGGGACTTTCATCCAACACTCCCCGACTGATGTTTGATCTCACAATTTTCTACCACAAAACCACTAGTCATGTATAAGACACTAATTACAAGTTTAAAAGATCTTCCGATTCTGTAAGGATTGAATTAAAAAAAATAACAAAGTTAAATTATTTATTTTATTTCAAATATTTTCTTAAACACTAAGTAAAATATTTTTTAAATAAAAAAAATGAAAAAGAGAGAATCTAATTATTTTATTAAAAAAATGGTCCCAAACAAATATATTATTTTAGTAGCCAAATTTTATAAGACCAGCTAATAAAGTCTCATTATTAGCGAAAGTAGGGGTGACAAAATTATTGTGGGTACCTAAAAAAATCATTTTTAAATATTAAATATTTATCATATTTATTGTATGGGGGTGGGGATGAAATAATTTATTATTTCACACCCCAACCTTCACATTTACATTTTCAAACTTTTGCACGTTTCTAGCATTTCCATTTATTTAATTTAAATTTATTTGTATACCAAACTCAAATTATTAATAATTTGTTCGGTCTCGGACAGACTTGCGATGGTTGCGGCACTCACTAGCAAGATATGAGTTAAGCCAATTTATTCTCGCATCGCCTATGGTCAAGCGACATATGCTCGAGCCTTTGGCTCTGGTTCAAGAAAAAAGTTTTAGAAAACGAGAGCAGAGAGATTTCGAAAGAGAGTATTAAAAGCAAGATTCGAGAGATTGAAATTGGTGTTATATGTGATGTAAACAAAAAGACGACAACAACGGCTTACAGCATATAACTATCGGGTAGGGAGAAGTTGACAACTAGTTATATCCCTTTAGAGTACATTTTGGGGCATTTTAGCCCTTGCAAGTGTAGACACGATTTTGGTAAACGGTCATACATCTTCGTATTGACCCAATATAAAATAGTAAAAACCTATCTAAGACGAAAGCATGTAAAAGAAGTTGGAAGTGAGGATAAATTTCTATGCTTGAGCTAAACTGCCAGCAGACATCTATAGTCATTACCATCGTAATTATTCAAGTGATTAGTTGATTGCATAAAAAACAAGTTACCAAACTGCATTAATTTTTTACCTAGCTACACGATTATATAAATACAATAAGTAACGTCATTCACATAGACAACTAATTATCACTTGTTCGTAATTTTTAACGGTAAGTTTTATTAAACTAAAGAGGCAAAATACTAACTTTTATAACCTTAACAACCGAGCATAATAGAAAATATCATTATTTATTTATTTATTGGAGAAATACATTTTTAAAGCTAAATTAATAATAAAAAAAATTTATCCTCTAAAGTTTAATACTTTTTAAAAATTAAAAAGATCCGTACTATATTTAAAAAATACTCATAAAATTTTAAGGGTAATATTTATAAATAAAAAATTAAAAATTGTAACAGACGGAATAGTTTCATCTCTAAAATAAAATAATAATAATAATAATAATTATTATTATTATTTAATTAATTTTACTTTTTTTAAAAAAAATTTAAATGGATGGTGTTTTTGAAGTTTTTAATTTTTTTTAATGTTATTAATAATTTTTTAAATTTTTTTTTATTTTTGAAACAAGGTAATTTTAAAATTAAAAGGGTTGGGCTAAAATATTTTTTAATTTTTAAAATAAAAAGGGAAAGTTTAGGATTATTTTATTTATTTATTAATTTAGGGTTGTTTTTGTTTTAATGGAGTGGTATTTGACAGGTATTATTTATATTATTAATGATGTATATGGAGGCATTGCGTGGATGGTATATAAGAGGGCTTCTCTGGAATCTTCGTACCGTGGTGGTTAACGCCAACGAGCGCAGCGTAGCGCAAGAAAGGAAGAGACTGAAACTTCGTATTGTTTTGTGCGTTGCTTTGGGCCCAATCACCTCACCTCACCTCACCCAAATCCTTCTCTCTCTCCTTCTTCCATATCTAACAGAAATTTTCATATTTCTATAGTCCTCTCATCAATTCGTTCTCTTATTTCTTCCTCATTTTGATTTTCATTTTCCACGATTCTACTACTTTTTCCTCTATCTACGCAGTCGTGATTGGTTGACAAGTTTTCTCTGCGCGTCGCGGCGTTTTCTGGCGATTTTCCGGTGAGTTTTTCTGGTTCCGGTGATCTCTTTGATGATTTTTGGTTATCGATTTGTTTTGGTTGATGTTCTGTTCGAACGCGCATTTCTCTGTTATTATTATTATTTTATTTGTGTTTTTAATTGAGTTGTTTTGTGCTTAATCCGTGTTTTTGTTTTTTTTTTTTTTTTCATTTAGTTTGGTTGATTGCTTTTGTTGCTGCGTTAGGATTGAGTAATTGGTGTTTGGACTGCCGTTGTGAAACTTGCTGTTTGCTGTTGATGCTTTGGACAATCTTCTTCGTGTTTCGATGGTCTTGATGAGTGTGAATTTGAATTCTACTTGTTATTTCTTTCTTTTTTCAGTGTGATTGGTTTCTTTTATTGCTGCGTTGGAAATTGATGTTGGACTGCATTTATGAAACTTGCTGATTCTTGCTGATGTTTTTGGACGATCATCTTCGTGTTTGGATTTCGGTGATTGGTGTAAATTTGAATTCTACACGTTTATTTCTTTCTTCTTTCAGCGTGATTGCATTTGTTGATGGATTAGAAATTGATGTTGGTCTGCATTTGTGAAACTTGCTTATTGCTGTTCATGTTGTTGGATGATTCTTCGCGATTTGATTTTTGTATTAGTGTAGTGTGAATTTTACATACTGCGCTACTCTGAAGTTAGTTCTCGGCTTGTGCTAGGTTAGTTTTATCTTTCAGTTCCTTTGTCGTGTAGAACTTTATCTTTCATGCTTAATCCGTGTTTCTTTTGTTTTTGTTTTTTAAAATTAATGAATTGATGTTTTCCAGTGTGATTGATTGTTTTTTTTTTTTTTTTCTGTATTAGGAATTTATATTAGACTTCCATTGTGAAACTTGCTGGTTGTTTTTGGTGTCTTTGGAGGACGATCTTCTTTGTATTTCAATTTTTGTGATAAGTGTAAATGTGAATTTTACATACCTTGAGACTTTTGGCCAATTCACTATAATTGTGTTGGTAGTTTTTATCCTTCAATTTCTTGGTTGAGGTTGTTATGTACTATCATTCTTGTAGAACTTTATTGGATTGTTTGCTTATGTTGGTTGAGGAGGTGCTTTTTGTATGATCAGCCAGTGACTAAGAGATTTTAGAAGCTTGGCTGTACTTGTACATTTAGAGATTTTGTCTCAAAGATTGTGATATGTTATTAGCAATCTTAGCAACATGCAATATTGTTTCAGTTTGTCACTAACAGCACGTCCTAGGTATTTAATCTAAGTAACTTTTTATGTGCATCTGGAAGGTGGATAGCTGAGCAATGGACCTAATAATCGTAACATTTAAGTGTATTCCCAATTTCTACCAGTAAAAACTAGGAATAAAATCATCAAATGTTGTTGTTCTCCAATGTTGACCGAGCTGATTAGTTTGTGAATTATCAATTATGTAGTATTTTATTGAAACAGGCCTGTAGGCCAGTACTTTGTAATGACTAATGATTTATCTTCTGTCTGCTTCCTTTTGCATATTAACACAATACAAATAAAAATCTCACATGCTATCCCCAAAAATATGGCCACCCCTGCTGAGCACTCTCTCTTTCCCTCCCTCAAGTTAGTAGGAAACAGAAACTTTTCATTAGATAGCATAAAATTATTATGAGAGATGAGACATTAACCCAAGTAAAATTCCATGGTTTGAAAAAAGTTCTTCCGGTTGGCAGTGGAAGGAAAAGAATTCTACCTAGATGAGTTTTGAATGGTAGAACCACTCCATTCCCCCCACTCATGGAAAAGGGGGGAATTACTAGTTATTAATTACAGAAGTAAAGCTTCACTAGGAGGCCTTAAATTTGATAAGCCTATAGTACCTCTCCAACCACAATTCCATAACTAGGATTTTAGAGCACACTGCCACAACAGTCTAGCCATCCATTTAAAAGCAAATTTTTATTTGTACTCTCTGCTTAATGCTTTCTAGTTTCTCCTAGTGTTTTGGGTTGACCTTTATAGATGGTGAATGTGAATAACGCTCTTGTTATTTGAATTATTGCCATCAGCATTTTTTAAGGAAAAATATATAGATAAATTGTGAATTCTCTTTGCACTCCTGCAGGATATTACATAGAATAAAACTAAAATGGGAAGTAGTCGAATAGCAGATGATGATAATATGATGTGCCCTTTTTGTTTCCACTCAGATCATTGACTTGTTGCACTGATCTTGCTTAGTTACTTGTTTTTAACTCTCCCATGTTCTCTAGTATTCTTCATTTAAGTTGGTTAAGTTGCTGACCTATTATTTTGAAGACAGTTATAAAGAGGTAGAGAAGAAGTTAAATAATTTGGAGGAATTGGGCCTCTTGCTATTTCTTTTTGAAAACGTGGCATGCTGTAACCCCAGATTGAAACAAGCAATCATGTCACTGAAGTCATATCAAAGCCAGGCCGAGCAACTACTTAAGTATCTTGTACTATCAGATCCTGTTGTACCATACATTTCCATTCCTGCAGGCATACTTGCTAGCAAATTGGTACCTTCCCGTCATCTGTGGCTCTTTTTTATCTTATTCAGTGTGGGTACTTTGCATGCGAGTTAATCTTCTGTTCAATCATCATGATGTTAAAAGGTTGATAATATGCTAGCAATTAGTTTCTCTTCTTGTGTGATTTTGCATGCCTTTTATCTTTTTTTGCTGGTCATTTGTAAATCAACCCTTGGTTTCCAGGTCTATGATCTGACTGATTTGATCAGCGGTGTTTACTTCAAGAGTTACTCTAACCTTTCCAGGATTCAGCGAATGGAGTGGAACAACCGGTAAATGATCTTTCCCTTGCTTGCATATATTTATTTATTTTTCCTTGCAATATTTTTTTTATGAGTACTTGCTGTTTTTACAGGGCAATGTCAACCCTCCATGCTATTTTCATCACAGCAGCATCATTGTACATGGTGTTTTTGTCTGATCTCTATTCGGACCGATATTTTGGCTTTATTACCTTTCGTAGTTCGACAATATCGACATTTTGCCTGGGAGTAAGTGCAATCTCTGCATATATATGAGTAGGTTATTACCATAGTGTGGGAAACTTTGTGATATGTTGTAGATGTTAAGAAGTGCCTCGGCTTTGTCCAGCTTAAAAACCATGTTGTGATAACAATAAAGATGAAAGGTTAAGAGTTTCAGGGGCTAGCGCTAACTCTTGAAAAAAATGTCCTGATCAGGTCCTACGGATGAGGATGGAAAGGAAATGTGTACATTTGAGATTAGTGTTTTGCAGAAGTTATTGGAGCAGATGATAGAGATTGTTGGCACTAGCCGATCAAATCATCGGTCATAATAATCCCTAGTTTCTCATGTAGAAGACAAAAGTGGTTTTAAGCTTTATTTATGCTGGAAGTAGTGAATGGAGTGTTGGGAGCGAGACAGAGAGTTGTGTTCTCTAATGTTGCATGTTCATAAATAATACTCTTGATTGAAAATATTTAAACCGCTGTGTTTTCAAGCAGTCTGAAAATCTATGTTGATTTTTTTGGAGATGTTTCGATAAAATAGCATATCTAAGCTGACTTTTCTCCAACAGTTGCTCTTATGACTCTGGATTTTTAGTTGTTTTATTATCTTTTGGAGGAGGGAGGTAGAGTGAGGGGAGTGGCCAACTTGAACTGCCTTTTCTGTATTGGACGATCTCTATCTATCTTCCTTCTGTTTCTCATGTCCACCTTTTTAAACTTAAGCTCTTCATGTTTTAGTTGCAACCAGCAACCTGCAACACCAACCATTATATCCAGAATTGACTTAAAATTTTGCCAATCAGAACATAGCTTAGTGGATAATACACGAACTTCTATTTCAAAAGTCAATGTAATTGTTGAACTCAAGGCAGAGTTATAACTTTGATGACGCTTCTGCAGGTTTCTGTTGGTTACTTCATAACTGATCTTGGGATGATCTCTTGGTTTTATCCTTCCCTTGGTGGAATGGAGTATGTAAGTGCATTCTCCCTTTAAATATTGCCGATTGTTTTATATTCCTGTCATATTATTTTGTGTTCTTTAGGGGAAAGAGAGAGTCTGGGAAATTTGTTATTCATGGAAGGTGATAATGTTGTGTTTTCCAGGTGATACATCATCTTCTTTCTCTCGTAGCTGTGGCCTATGCTATGTTGACGGGTGAGGGGCAACTTTACACCTTCATGGTTCTCATCTCTGAGACGACAACTCCTGGGATCAATTTGAGATGGTGATTTGCTATTAATAAATTATCAAGTGAAATAGGATTTGATCTTGACTTCAGAATTTGTTCGTTTCTGTTTGTCAAGGGACTGGATGTATCTCTGTGTCATATATAGCGTTTCCTCAGAAAAGTTTTTTTTTTTTTTCCAACTTTGCGTAGGTACCTTGACACAGCTGGAATGAAGAAGTCAAAGGCATACCTCATAAATGGGGTTGTAATATTCTTCGCTTGGCTGGTGAGTCAAAATATCTGATTATTATACATTTCTTTTGAAGTCTGTTCCATGACCATGGAGAGTAGCGAACAGAGCAATTTAACCCCATGTATTTCATACGTAAGCGGTTAGCCAATATTTTCTTTTCAGGTTGCCAGAATTCTACTGTTCATGTACATGTTTTACCATGTCTACTTGCACTTGAATCAGGTACTCATCAATCATACTTTTCTTAGCTTGATAATATTCAGTCAATTATTTATTGAAGTACACTACTGTTTGGACATTGATTGGCAAAGCATCTGCAATCTGTTACTGCTCATATGATCATTTGGGAATCGAATTACAAATATATAATTGTTTGAAAGTACATACTCGTCGGACTGCATGCACCAAATGAAACATGTGGCACATATATAATATTTATTTGCTTGTTTAGTTTTTTTTCTAGGAAATATTTTTGATGCTATGATTTTTTTGAGAAGAAATAAATAAAGCAAAAAGAAAGAGAACACCATCTAGATGAAGTTATAAAAAAAACTTCTCCAATTACTGAGAGCTCGTACTATAATTGCAAATAATTGCAAAAAATAAGAAAAATATTTACCAACGTGAGTATAATTCAACCGTTAAAAACATTTATTTCTTTCATTGACGTTGGAAGTTTAAATTCACATTCCACATTTAGAGACTTGGAGAAAGTTTTGTTGCCTCCTTATTTCAGAAAATTTTGGGGTTTCTCTTCCCGAATCATTGTCTAAATTTACCAACCCTGACTTATGAATTATGGTATTGATTTTTGCGATATGAAGTATTTTAGCATCGATCTCTCTCTTTGGGGTCCCCTTTTCAAGTGCTTTAACCTGTGAGATCAATCTTGTGTTTTAGGAGAATAATTATGGATCATAGCTGCCATTTAAATCAGAGCCTCCCTACGGTGTCTGATGATTACATTTAATTTTATATTGTTATTTATTTAATAATTTAATGTTAAAACTTATAATAATTAGTCCGTATATATATATATATTCTGTAAGAAACTATTGACTAATTGAGAAAGGGTCATAAAAAGGGAAGGGATGTGATATTCCACCTGCCGAAAGGGTAGCAAAAAGGTGTCTCGATATTGGTACAAAATACAAAAGATACTAGACAGACAACACCAGATTGAGGTAAAGAGATAATTCGAGTCCCAAAACTTGGGGTTCACTTACTCCAATAACTTTACTTCGATTCCCAAATACCCAACACGAGATGGTTGGGTCTTCGGGTTGTTAAGTCGGGGATGATTGAGCCCAGTGAAGCTAGAAAGATGAATGAGGAGTTTAAAAATTTTTCGACCAAATCTCTCAACTAGGGAGAGAGACGAGCACTAGAGGGTGAGAGATATTTGGCTTGGTTTCTTTTAAAATAAAATTTTCTGCATTAGCAAGGGCGAGCATGTTGGACCGAAATCGACATTGGTAGAGTGATCTGGAGTGAATAAGTAGGTGGTGAGAGAGAAATATGATGAGAAAAATATGAAAGATAGGAATGGAATGTGGATGCTGGTTGGTTTATTTCATGGAACATGCAATCCTTCTTTTACTTTGGTTTATTTCACAATATTTATCTTTTACTTCTTAAACTGATTCGAAATTTTGATTGTTAGAAAAATTTAATGGAAAATTCAATTAATTCTATCTAATTTTTATGGTTTGGATCGGATTGTTTGATTTTTCCCGGAGACAGATTAGTTGAATATCTCCATTCAAAACTCCTTATGATTTAGATAAAGTGGTCAAAATATTGTGAGTGATTAGAAACATTATTTGTGTGTTACATTTATAGTTTTTTTTTTTTTTTTTTTCAATGAATCGATTCTCATCAGTAACAGCCTGCAAACGGATTCGTGTCTTAATTGCTTGAGAAAATGAATTAAAAACTCGTCTTCTGAACTTTACAGGTTCTCCAGATGCACGCTTTTGGTCAACTTTTGGTGTTTGTGGTTCCATTGGTATTATCAGTGATGAACTTGATGTGGTTTGCGAAAATCTTCAGAGGATTGAAAAAGACATTAGCAAAGAGACAATGAACGGAATAACACACCTGCCTGCTATTTAGGCCACCCAGTAAAAGGTACTGAAAAAAAAAAGGTCTCTTTCTTGTACATGTTGAAGTTGTACAATTTCATGTTAAACAAGTACATAAATAGATAGCATTTAGAAGGCAAAATAAATTGAAAAAAAAAAAAGGTATAATTTGATGCATAATTATATGATTGTTTCTTGTAGATATGTAGGGAAGAATGTTTTGAAATCAATGCAATGCTCTCATGCCATTCGCCACTTAATAACACATCCTTTTAGAGCTTGTTTCTTCATGTAGAGTCAATCGAGCTAATGATCTTTAATATTATGAGAGTTGCTTTGACAACCAAATGCATTAAATTTAGGTAGTTATTTCTAGAAAATAGTCGAGAGATGCACACAAGTTGGTTTAAAGTAGCCACAATCGAGCATCATGTGTTGGTCTACTGATCCTTAATATTATTATGAGGGTTGCCTAGACGACCAAATGTAGTAAAGTAGGTAGTTATTTCGTGAAAATCGTCGAGAGATTCACACAAGTTGGTTTAAATTCGTAGAGAAAATAAAAAGTTTGTCTAATATATATTTATCTGAACTAGAAATAGCGTATCTTTTTTTTAATGAACATAACAAAGAAACAATAGATTACATATAATCCACAAAAAAAAAGGTTTAATAAAATACCTAAAAGCTATGAAGGATGAAGATTTTGTTCATATGGTTAGGTCCAAATTGATACGGTGAGGATGAGGGAATTCATCGAGTCGTACAAAATTAGGAGAGGTGTTGGGATGTTGATGATGAGGTATGGTGGGGCATAGTTGTAATTGTCTCTCTAGAATTTGTTGTGTGATAGGGGAATGATGAGTGGGTTTGAGGGATAGTGAAAGTTCACAAGTTTGGTCCTCTAACATTGACCCACCAATGCATTCCACCTCTTCTGACATTCTGCTTTCCAAACTTGAATCTGAATCCTGCAATTAAC
Organism: Cucurbita moschata; assembly: GCF_002738365.1. Classification (NCBI taxonomy): domain Eukaryota; kingdom Viridiplantae; phylum Streptophyta; class Magnoliopsida; order Cucurbitales; family Cucurbitaceae; genus Cucurbita; species Cucurbita moschata. Next base: position 3,799,874 of record NW_019268524.1, read on the forward strand.
GAATTTCCAAATGTTGGTTAATTCTAATTTTTCATTATTTCTATCTTCATCTTAAAATTTTGTTGGTTTTATTTGTCCGAACTTAGGTTTAGATGTATATCATAAATAATAATAGGTAGGTAAAACATCTTGTCAAGCAAAAATTTCTCAAAATTTGGAAATTGGAATTTTGGTTAAAAATTCCCTCGCTCTCTCTTACTTTTTCTCTTTCCCTCCCACTTCCTAAAAATAATAAATAAATAAGTAGAAATCAGAAATTGTTATAGAAATTTATTTGGCACGTCTGGTTTTAAGAAATAGAAAACACAAAAACGACAAAGAGTATGTTTGTTGTTTTTGGAAAACAGGATACCCAACCAAACAAACAAACAAACAAACAAAATCAATAAATATTCCTTTTTTTTTTTTTAGGTATATCTCTTCTATATTTAGAGTAATAAACCCTTTGGAGAAAAAAGTTTGTTCAAGTCAGAGTTGTATATATTTTCCTTTCAACGTGCCAAAAAGAAAAAGAGAGAGAGAGAACTTTGAAATATAATTTAGAACTTTTTGTATAAAGTTATAAAATAAAGTACTGGCAAATAGTTGGATTTGATTCCAAACGTCGTCGGTAATCCAGCACACAGACACAACCAGTAAAGATTGGCATGGGAGAAGAAGGTGATGGATGATGACGCATGGGTTTGAAATAAAAGCACATTCAATGAGAAGAAAAATTCTTACAATGGAATATGTACCCTAAAATTAGATATGATCATATATGATAGTGTCTTTCGACTCATATATAAAGCAAATATTGAGTTCCTTTTTAATGTAAAATATATATATATATATATATATTGAGTTAAATTACAAATTACTTAGTTATTTTAACAAATTTAAGGTTTAGGTGGTGCATTTAATTTTCGAATTTTAAAAAGTGACATAAATTTAATATTTTATTTTATCTAATACATCTAAAATTTCTTAATTAATATATGGAAAAGTACTGTCACCATAACTCTCACCTAGCGGGAAAGTGGCTGTTTCCTTTATGGAAGAAGATAAATGGAAATTAGACGGTGGGAGTGAATAAAAATGGTCGGAAAATGGCCATATTTTGTGTTCAAAGAAAAAAGAAAAAAAAATCATACTTAAAAAAAAGTGAAGAGAAAGCCAGAGAAACTCAGAAAATTTAATTCTACAAATCTATCTAAGATGTTCCCTATAAAACCCAAAACCAACTCAGCTTCTTGCTTTAGAAATAAATGAAAATTAAGAAAAATATTAGTTTTTCCCTGTGAATATTAGTGGAAGAAAGTGAATAAAAACTAAATTTATCAAGAATTTAATTAATGGTAATAAAAAAAAAAAACTTGTATATATGACAATTATTTACTCAAATAACGACCTTTCACAATTATTTACTCAAATAACGACCTTATTATTCTTTCAGTAATCATCTTATTTCTAGGACTCACTGAAATCCCTCGGATGGTTCCACAATAGGTTTTAAGAAAATTTCCTCGCCCTAAAAATTAATGCAAATTAAATAACAAACTTTTTAGTTTTTAACATTTAGTTAAGATTTTAAAATAGTTTTCAAAGTTAGTTGTAAAACAAATAAATTGCTAATGTATTAGGAATATTTTCGAATTTTTTTTAAAAAAAATGTTACCAAATGATGGAGACTCTATAATGCAATAATTGAATATCATACTCATAAAAAATAAAAGATTGAAGCGTTATTTACCTGTTGAGAAATAATTCTGTCCTCTATATTGGACGAAGAGTCGTGCTTTCCATTGCTTCTATTGAACTCTTCTTCTTCTCTTAATATCCTGCAAAATATTAGAAATATATATCTAAGAACTTTCTGAATTCTAAATCAGTATAATAAATAACTTCAACCCTTAATAATTTGTATTAGTTTACTCTTATTTAAGTTTATGTCAGAATCAAGAATATAATTTTCAAGCAATGTAACTCTATTTATTTTATTAAAAGTTTAGAACTCAAATCTTCCATTGCTCCAAAACCTTATTTCTAAAATTAGTTTCGTGGATATGGAAACGAAAATAAATCACATGGAATAAATTTAAATGTGGGTTGAAATCATAATTATGCATACTCATCAGGATGAGGTTTTTTAATGATCTTTTAAACATTTCATAATCAACCTACCATTATATAAATCTCACTGTTTTCATTTGAAATATATAATCCCATAGGCATTTTCTCTACATGAAAATGTGCACTCCCTTGCAAAAAAAAAAAAGAGAATTTAAACCCTATTTTCACCTCTAAATTATCAAATTCATCTGGGATCTAGTTCTTAAACTTTGTAAGTTAAACAAAAAAAAAACTCCTCAGATTTTGAAACTTTGAATTCCAATACCTAACCTTATCTCTAGTTCCAAAATTGTCTATATTGTTGAATAATTTTTTAAAACGCAAAGTTTGAAATAATGTTTTATGGAAAGTTAATGATTACCCTTTAATATGTTGACTAATTTTTTTGTCAGTCTCTAAATAAATAATGCTTTTGAATTTATTTTTGTATTCGAGGACATTCCTAAAGATTTATAGATACTTTCGAGGCTGTGCATGTAAAAGATATGAAATAAATATTTTTTTTAAAAAAAAAAAAACTAAAATAAGGGTTGTCACAAATTCATATTGTAGTGAAAAACGTCATTAATTTGATGAGAAACGATATAACGGTGGCATGATAATGTGAAGAAGATTGATGAACATACCCACTTGAAGAGGAGACTGAAGACATGAAGATTTTGATATCAGAAGAATGTAATGTTCTTCTTGTTTGCTCCATGGCTTGTTTCATCATTACATGCTCGCAGCTACTGCCATGCTCTGATTTCATACTCCTATACATCTAAAATTAACATAAATAATTATTCAACAAAATAAAAATAAAATCATGAGAAGTTATTTTTCAGAATGCAACAAATGATTGAAAATGAGTAGCGTCGCCATGCAAGAACTCATAATTGTTCTATTTCTTTGTCTTAATTTCATATTTAATTGAACTAAATGCTACTTTTCTCTCCACTATTCTCTCCTGCTGTGTGGAATGTACCTAACCTAAACTTAACTCTTTTTTTAATTTGTAAAGGGCTTCTTTAATTGAAACCATGTCCCACTCCTACCTACGAAAGCTACTAGTATTCTTATCATCTTATCTGTTTGGCTTAATGCATTTTCACGTTTAGAGAGAGAGAGAGAGAGAATCCACACTCCTGATTCCAATATTTGAACAAATTCCTTGTTAATTTCTGTTCATAATTTGTCTTTTTCGGTTGTGAAAAAACTTCTGATTACAGATCATGTTTGGCTCATTAATTTTTACCAAATTTGAGTTTCTGTGTAATTAGGAGTTAGAATATTCAAATTTACGCAACAAACTTGTTTGGATTGTATAGATCGAGTACAAAAAAGTGTTTATTCCTAGTTTTTTCGTATGGTTTTGTGGTAGGTTTATGAGTTTCAGCAGATTCTAACAAGTTATACAGATTACAAATTCAAAATTGTAAATCAAAACACAACGATGAAAAATTAGCTCAGCATAATCAAACAAGACTTCAATTCGTCGTTCACACATATATATCTGGAATCACTTCACAGTCGGAGTTTTGAATCAAGAATGATTGTACCGAACGGTACATAAAAATAAAAAGTAAAAACGGAGAAGTTTTTTTTCAAATTGAAAAATGAAATGTTATTTGATTTTCAAAAATAAATCAGTCGATCAAACGATAGCGATGAAGAGATTAGTGTTTAGTAAAGGTACCTGTAAGTGGCTCTTTATGTGTGAAATCTTCAGTCCTTTCACTCCCATCATTTGCAGTATTCTTTTCGGCGTTGCTTCTGCAACAAGTCAGGTTTCAGAAAAAGGCAAACAAGATTCCAATACGAACGCGCTCCACATACTCTCTCTCCTACTTTCTGAAACAGTTACTGATTCCAAGCCAGAACGCCATTGAAGTAAAAACAAAAGAACAAAAAAGCTTCACGAAAACTTACGATTTCTTCCACCAAGGACCTCGACGGTCTGAACAAAGTACCGATGAAGCGCTGGCGTCCACCGCAGCCGCGGAAGTTCCGATTTATTGTACTGTCTAACTCCTATTCTCTCCGATGAACAGGATTTCATCTTCTCTTATACCGAATAACTAAGAAAGACGATTATGAACCACAAGAAAATCAAATCGGCTCATACAAGAAACATACGGAAGACGAAGGTCGAAAATCGATCGATCTATCGAATTTCGCTTCAATTTCGTCCTTGGAGCTCCCGAAAAATGGAAGCAAAGCAAACAGAATCAACGGCGGGCAGCAGCAATTGCAGAAACCAGAAACCGAAATCCTCTCTAGTCTAACGCCCTAAACTTTTACACGAAATCACGTAGTTTTTGTGAACCTCCTTTTCATGTTTTTCCCTTTTTATATTCGGTCTCACAAATTCATTTTTTTAATAAATTCCTTCTATTTTTAATATATGTGCTTTTAACTTTTAAGGCTCATTTTTTTTAACAATAAAAATAAAAATTCTTTATGTTACTTCTAAAGGTATTAGGAACCGATAATCAACATTTTAAAAGCGTAAGAATAAAGGTTTTGACTATATATATATATATATTATATTCCTTCAATTTTTCAATATATATAAAAGGCAATATATGTTTATCACTTAAACTACTTTTAAGAGTGAATTTACGTGACACTCGAGGAAAGAAAAGGTACATGAATGAACTGAGATCACATATGAATAAGAGCGCCCTTAAGGATACGATAACTAAGAAAGACTTAAGAGAATTGAAAGTCCCTACCTATACCAATAAAGCGTTTTTTTTTCCTGGTGGTTCGATCATAGAAACTACGTTAGGTGATTTATTACGAATTTTTCTAAGATGCATGTGAGCGAGGACAAACAATGCTCGAAAAATTCGTATTTGTCAGTAGAGATACTCTTCAGTCTTAAAAGGCGAGAAGTACGTAACTTGACCATGTTGCACGGGATGCCGGAGAATGTCGAGGCCATCAAATACCAAATCTGGATTTCGATTTCGATTTATTCATGTACCTCTTATTCACTCAGACATCATCGTGAATGAGATGAAATCACATTTAATTGAGATTGATTAAAAAGATATGAAAATCATGGTTCAGAAAAATTTTAAAAAGTGATAATTATAAACTCGTACCATCTCGATGAAGACACACACATATATATATATATAATTAATTAATTAATTAATTAATTGTTTATAGCATGCATTTTTTACCAAAATTTAGAGGTTCAAAATATCTGTATACAGACAATTATATATATATATATATATATAAAATAAAAAAAAACCAAAAAGAGGGAAATTAGAAGTCAAAGTTGTAAACGAAAAGAAAGGGGAATATGCAAACAAAGTGATCAAATTTTTTAATTTTTTTAATTTTTTAATTTTTAATTTTTAATTTATTTTGTCTATGAAATTTGGTCACGTGTGTAATTGAAGACGGTGCCTACTTGTGGACCCACCTCTCCGTCTTGGTTCTGCCGTATTCAACACTGCGCCTATTCCTTCTCCTCTATTTTCAAACCTCTCGAAAAATTTACCTCTCATTCTACTATTTATTTATTTATTTATTGTTTGATTTTTTAGTGTGAACTACTCCACAAATAAATTTTTTAATTCATATATGATTGGGTCGATACAATTTGAATTCGACACCTAATGATCTCGATATTCTCGTGCATCTCTTATAAAAGTCAACATTATTCAAAAGATCCATACAATAAATTTCAACATATTTTGTCTTTATTCACATGATTCTTAGAAAAAAACATATGGGACATCACCAAATAAAACACGTTTAATTTTGGAGTTCTTATGATTGAATCTCATATCGGTTGGGAAGAGAAACGAAGTATTCCTTGTAAAGGTGTGAAAACCGGAAACGAAACATTTCTTATAAAGGTGTGAAAACATGTCCTTAGTGAGACGTTTAAAACCGTCTCAATTTTTCGATTTTTAAAATCATATACCTTGTTTTGGTGGATATGATCATTTGACTAATTTCTCATTAATGATATTAATTTATTTTTGTTTGGGTCTATAATTCTATCTCGAGTTTGATTCTATCTTACACGCAATCGATGAAATCGTAAATTTCTTACTAAAAGAAAGCGAAATTTAGAAATTAAGAAAATTTCTACAAAAAAAAAAAAAAAGAATTTTCTGGAGTATGACGTTAAAATTTTAGCTGAGAATTTGAAGATTTGACGCGAACCTGACGTTACAAATATTAATTTAAATAATTAAATTTGAAGTAAAATATATTTAGGCTCAGAACTTTAAAGCTAAGTAAAACATGTTGGAACGACTCGTATTGATCTGTAGGGATAGTCTTTACTCTTAGAAATAAGAAATCAGTAACGTGACTATGTCGGGGATGCAAGAAAATGTCGGCATCATCGGGTACTGAATCGTAATCTAAATCTTGGTCTTTATAAATGAATAATTTAAAAAAATTACAAATATTTAGATAATGAGATGGAAAAAAGATTATAAATATAGAAATTTGTGTACAAAAAAAAACAAATGGTGATGGTGTGTTTGAATTATTGTCACAAACATGGAAGTTTTTAGATAAACGACAAAATTGGGGATGGAGGATGTGACAATAATGAATTTATATTCTTTTATTATTATGATTATTTTGGTCAAATATAATATTTAATGCTCATTTTTGTCACGTACCTTAATTTTAAACTTTATAATTTCAAGCAATTAAATAAATAATTAAATAATATGCCACGAAATTCAACTCATAATTTATTGATTAAATAAATAGATAAAGCTTCCAAATTGGATACTTGTAGGTTCATTTAGTGTTATAGGGTTTTAGGACATTTTATTAATTAACTTTGAAAAATAAAATAAATATATTAATTTTTTAATATAATATCAAAATATTTTTTAAACTATTATAAATATTTCGCTTTCGCATAGAGATTAATCTACGTTCTTATTTGTTGAATTACGTAACTGGCTTATACCGAAGTTTTAGACCAAAATTTGGGATTCCTCTTTGACTCAGGCATTACACTCGAGTGCCACACGCCTACGAACTTCCACCTCGATTCAGCTCCTTGTAACGTCTTATGCCCGTGATTCATATCAAAATTTAGTATTCGAATTTGGCATTCAAAGATCATGACATTTTTGTCAAGACCAGATGTGGCCTTTGTTCATTCATATCAATTATTTTATTCGGTTTAGTATGTTGTTATTAATTTATTTTTAAAATTTAAAATTTGAACTTATTTTTCTGAAATAGAGAAGCTATGTGATGATTAGATGTTCGTGTCCAAAAATGTTTGTGATAGTTAAAATGTCAAAAAAAAAAAAAAAACAATTTTGGTAATATTTTAGGAAAAAAAAAGTTGTTTGGGACTATTTCTAGAAATTCCCCAAATGAAATAGAATTTTCTTAAATAAGAAGAAAAATTAGGTATTATAGTAAATAAACAGCTAGTTTATTAATTCTAATTATTATTATTTTTTACAAACGACCAATTAGATATTTAAAGAAAAAAAACAAAGAAAAAGGATATAATTAAATTTTATTAAGATGTATATTTAAAAATAATGCAAATTTTACCAAATAAAATAGATTTCTATTTTTATCATTTTTAATTTTAGGTTTTGTTTAATTTAATTCATATATTTTCAAAATATCTTTTTTTTATTTAATATAGGTTTTTTTTCCTTTTAATTTTAGCTGAGCATGGGACCTATTCACGTCCTCTTCTTGGCCCGGGAAGGTCAATAAAAGAAAGACAACTTAGTTTCTTTCTTGGATTGAATTTTCGTTAGCTATAGAATTTAGGTTCGGGAGAATTTTACAAACAACAATTTGCGTCGTATTTCAGAACTTTCAAACGAACCTCAATTTTTAAAATTTATATCTATAAATTAGTTGAACTATATTTAATTGGAACATGTGTCGGAATTAAAATTTAAAAGTTTAATTTTTTAATCAAAAATAAAATTTAAATTTAATTTCTCTCACCCATTGAGAAGGAGAGAGAAAGTGGGCTTTGATTTTTTCTGTGTCCACACTTCATGATTGAGAGATTTTGAGAATGTTTTTTTTTTAAAGAAAGGCGGCGTTGTGACTGTGTTTGGATGTCGAGAAAATTCCATTTTTAGTATAATAAATATAAATAATAATAATAAGTTAAAAATTTTGAATTCAAACCAAAATTTATAAATAAAAAAAATAATTGAATAAAATTTCATATTTTTCAAAATCCATTAAAATATAATATTGGTCTATTTATGTACCTCTTATTCACTCGTAGCTTATATTTAAATATAAAAATTTAAAATAATATTAAAAATTAAAAATTTCTTAAATTTGAAAAACGTAAAAATTAAATTTACGAGGGATTTATGTTGAAGTGGTCCTTGTGGACTATTTTTTTTTAAAAGAAATTATTATTAATTCATCAGTTTTGAACATACACGTAATTTAAATAAAAGACAATTCAATTCTTACAAGTAAATAAATGAATATTAATAAGTGTAAATTATTGTTGAGAAGTTTACTCCACAAATACCATTAATATGCCACCCTCTCACCAAACTCAAGAATATATATATATATATATATATATATATATATATATATATATATTCGTGAGCGAGTGTATAAGTAAATCTGAATATGATCTAGTCTCGTGCTTAGTAATTTTTTACCTATAAAAAAACGAAATCGATCTAAACATAGCTTAATAGGTAAAATACTTGTAAAACCGCTCAAGCTCAAGTTCAACGCTAGGCGATATTATCCTCTTTGAAGTTTCATTCGAGGTTTTAAAATGTGTCCATTAGAAACAGGTTTCTACACCAGAATATTTCGTTCATCTCTTCAATTGATGTAAGATCTCACGATCTACCTTTTAGGGACCAACGTCTCCTCTCCAACTAACGTAGAATCTCACAAAATGAGTCGACACGAAATTTAAAATTATAATGAGGCAAATAAAAAGAGAACAGTGTTGTATTAGTGACAACTTATTACGGACGTTGCCACGTGGCAATGAGATGAATCACAGTTACAACTGAAAATGGCACTTGAGAGCTGGATATTAATTATCCATGTCAGGAACATGGCAATTCCACGACACGTGTTTGTTATTCGCACGTGTGTGGCCCTGAAACGTGCGAATTAAGTACTATAAGGACCGATATAATTAATGATTGAATAAAAAACGAAATAAAAATTAGTTTTTAATATAACTTTTATTAGGTGGAAATGTATACAAATTTGAAATCTTCAAATTCCATTTAAAATAATTTAATATATACATTAGGTCAAAAAAAAAAAAAAACTTTTATTTCAGTATATTTTGACGGTGACTCCGATATAATTTAAGTAGTCAATATCACTGTTTAGGTTGAAGCAGTACACCATTATCCTTATTATTTTTTGGTTCGAAAATCTAATTTTTTTGCACGAATCATGGCCTGTTTCCTGCTAACTAGGATCTTGTATATGAACTCGATATCTACAGAACTGTCGTTTTAGCATGTTTTATCTTCACTTGCATGATTCATGCGGAAACCCATAAAACGCCATTTAACGTAGAATTGTCTAAAACCAAATACGTTTAGCTTTGAAATTTTACAACTGAGACACTGAACAAACAAAAAAATAATAATTTTTTTGGTTTCTTTATATACCTCTTTTATTCACGTGTGACGGAAGTAATATTATATCATGAAAATATATATATATATAATATGATATAAAAAATTCCTAACTCCTAACTACTCCAACTTTTTTTTCAAACCTTCCACTTTGATTTATAACAAAGAAGTTTGACCAAGTGGGATTGAAAATGACTACACTCCCACCATTCATAATTTAATAATTGGATTATATTCTTTAATTTAATTTCAATTTCTGACGTCATTCAATTTTTTTTTGTGGTGCTAAAAAGCCCATTTCCCATGGGCCCAAAACAGGCCCAATGACAAAGTGCAAAAGCCCAAAAGGAAATAATACAATTTTCTCTTAATATTTGGAAATAAAAGTTTATTTATTTATTTAAATTTACGATTGATTTAAATTATTGAACTTTAAATTGAAATATATATTAATAAGTGAGAGGTTTGAATCACCACTTACATATTCAATTAAAAAAAGTAATAAATTATTGACTAACCATTAAATGATTAATAAATACTTTATAACTAATTATTCAAAAAAAAATTAATGCAAGTAAATTAGTTAAATAAATTTACGCACCATAAAATTATTTTAAAAATTTGAACAAAATCATATAATTAATAAATAATGGTATTTTTAAGATACAATTGAATTATAGTCCATGATTATTATGTTATAAATTATATCGTTTTTGTTAATAAGTCAGTAAAAAAAAAAAAATTTATTTTTATTTTTATTTTTATTTTGTTGTTTAGTGAAGTTAGAAGGGTGTGATGAGGTTGGTAAACAACCAATCAAATTATTTTATTTTATTTTTTAAGTCATTTTTTTCACTTTCTTATCTTTGACTATGTGTTTCTTGAATATATATATATATATATATATATATATATATATTACGTCATGGTGATGTATAAGAACCATCTACACGAAAGGGAAAAAAAATAAAAAATCTTCGAGGACTTTGACCAATATATTTCAAAGTCATGGGATAATTAATTTGACTTTTTTTTTCGTAAATTAATTTTAATTTTTCGAAAAACAAATTTATGTCTTCAAATATTTTATTATTTTTATTATTATTATTTGGTTTGGGGGTAAACCACCATTGAAATTTTCATTATTTATTTATTTATGGGTTGAGATAAAAGAAAAAAAAAAGTGTTTAATAAAATGTCTAGATAATCTTTTATCCAGTAAATAAATAAATGTTAAATTAATAAAAATATTCCTAAATTTTGTACCATCTTCAAATATTTTTAAAAAAATTTAATATATTAATTAATTCTTATTCGAAAATTTTACAAACCCTTGAATAAATTATGATATTCTCATGAAATTTTTTATTAATGTTTGGTCAAGTGGATATTAATTAATTCTTATTTGAAAATTTATAATATATAATTCATAAATATTATAAAATTATTGATTTTAATTATAAAATAATGTCTTAATTAACTGAGGGATTATTTATTTGATTAAGACTCAAATTATTAAAAATAGAATAAAAAAATGAATGTGAATATCTTATTTATTATTTATACCTAAAAAATGTAATTTAAATGATTATATGATGTAAAGTGAATCAATTAAGAGAATTTAAAATTTGCTTAACTCTAAATTAGGGTGTGAAACCAGATGTGTTAGGTTCGAATCTTTCTTAATTCATTCAAAGTCTAATATATATTTTAATTACATTTTTAAATAAATTTTTTTTTAATTTATCAATAAAAAATAATAATAAAATATTTCAAATAGTTGATTTTATCCGGTTGGGTTGTCGGGTTCCTAATCCAATCAAATTCACAAGTCACAATGAATCAGTACATCCGTTACCAAGGTTAGATATTCATAATCTTCGTAATAATCTTAAAATTAGGGTACGGTTGAGGAGGATTGTAACACTATTTTCAAGCTGGTTGGGTTGATTTGACGAAAAGAATGTCACCCAGTGAACTAACCCAAAATTTTAGATTTTTAAAAAATTCAACGTTCGTGTAACGACCCAGATCCACCGTTAGCAGATATTATCTTCTTTGGGCTTTTGTCACCCAGTGAACTAACCCAAAATTTTAGATTTTTAAAAAATTCAACGTTCGTGTAACGACCCAGATCCACCGTTAGCAGATATTATCTTCTTTGGGCTTTCCCGTTCGGGCTTCCCATTGATTTGACGAAAAGAATGTCACCCAATGAACTAACTCAAATTTTAGATTTTCCAAAAATTCAACTAACGACCCAGATCCACCGCTAGCAGATATTGTTCTCTTTATATTGTTATCTCTGGGCTTTTTCGTTTGGGCTTCCCCTCAAGGCTTTAAAACGCATCTGCTAGGGAAAGGTTTCCGCACCCTTATTCTACACCACCCTTGTAAAGGGTGTTTTGTTCTTCTCCCCAACCAATGTGGGACATCACAATCCACCCCCCACCCCCCCCTTCTAGACCCAACGTCTTCGCTGGCACCCATTCCTTTCTCCAATCGATGTGGGACCGCCACCAAATCCACCCCCTTTGGAGCCAACGTCCTTACAGGCACACTACCTCGTGTCTACCCCCTTTGGAGAACAGCGAGAAGGCTGATACATCGTCCGGTGTCTAGCTTTGATAACCATTTGTAACGACCAAGATCCACCGCTAGTAGATATTGTCCTCTTTGGGCTTTCTCTTTCGAGATTTCTCTCTAGGCTTTAAAACGCATCTGCTATGGGAAGGTCTCCACACCCTTATAAATGGTGTTTTGCTCTCCTCCCCTACGAACGTGAGACATCACAATTCAGCTCATTTTCTAATTAACTTATAAAACAAAAGCAAATTATATAAAGAAGATAGACCAGTCAAACAAAAACAAGACGCACTTAGTACGAGTTGGAAGGAGTGTTGGTCTCCTCAAGCCTTCAAGTGTCAATCTTCACTTGGGCTAGCTCCGAGACTGTACAGTGGTTGCCATCTTGGTCTCAATCGAGGGTGACTTCAACACGTTAGTCAGACATCAACTCCCTAAAATTTGAAATCGTTTGAGCTAATTTAAAGTATTTAGCTATTGGTCCATAAAGGAGGGCACAAATGCAAAAGGTTGAAGTACACGTGTACCTCATAGAAAATTATTCATAACTTTTCTTTCTTTTTGAATTGAATCTTTCACCATTTTGGCTCTTCTAAGTCAAATGTGTTGCCTCATAGGAACATTCAATTTTCTCTCTCCTCTTTTCTCTCTCTATATATGCCCCTTTGGAAAGCCTTAGGTTTTGGTATCTCACCTTTGAGACAAAAATAGTGAGAGCTTCCATGGAGGTTCTTAGTAAGCTCGTCGGCGTTGAAGAAGAAGACGAAGTAATGCTACCAGGGTTTCGGTTTCACCCGACCGACGAAGAGCTCATCGGGTTTTATCTTCGACGAAAGGTCGAGAAGAAACCGATCGCGATCGAAATCATCAAACAACTTGATATCTACAAATATGATCCGTGGGATCTTCCAAGTAAGAAACTTTCGAACGTTTAAGGTGATAGGGTATGATATATTTAATCTTTTGAATGTATTCTTAACGATAATTTGACGTTTTTTTGTCGGTGAAGAAGTAAGCAATATGGGAGAGAAAGAATGGTACTTCTTTTGCACTCGAGGAAGGAAGTATAGAAACAGTATAAGACCTAACAGGGTGACCGGGTCAGGATTTTGGAAAGCAACGGGCATTGATAAATCGATTTTTTCGACACTCAAACCGAATCAAGAGTGCATTGGCCTCAAAAAATCTTTGGTTTACTATAGAGGAAGTGCTGGTAAAGGCACCAAAACTGATTGGATGATGCATGAGTTTAGGCTTCCCTTCAACACAAATAGCCCTCAACACTATCATGCTGTAAGACTTCTTAATTTCCCTCTTTTTTTCCATTTAATTTTCTCGTGACGGATACGTAGGGTTCTCGAGACTTACAGATACATGGTTCTACGTATTGGTTGTTGAATATATGTTCGTTTACGTTTAGGTCATTTTTTAGTAAAATAAATTTGGTTATATGGGTTAACTCTACCGTAGAAGGTACATAAATCCCATTGAAGCGGGTTCTATTCGTTAATATTTCTCCTGTTTTTTGTGTAACTTTCTCTCTCAGTGACCGATATGAGATTCCATTTCAGTTGGGGAGGAGAACGAAACATCCTTTACAAGGGTGTGGAAATCTTTCCCTAGCAAACGTGTTTTAAAAACTTTGAGGGGAAACCCGAAAGGGAAATCCCAAAAAGGACAATATCTGCTAGCGGTAGGCTTGAACTGTTACAAATGGCATCAGAGCCAAACATCGGGCGATGTGCCAGCGAGGAAGCTGTTTTCCGAAGAGGGTAAACACAAGACAGTGTGCCAGTAAAGACGTTGGACCCTAAAAATAGTAGATTTGGCACTGAAGGGGGGTATACAGAGGAGAACGAAACACCCTTTACAAGGGGTGAAAACCTGAGTACCTCCAATTTAAATTAATTAAATGTGATTATAAATTCAATAGCTAATTACATCTCTTTTATTTATATATCTGCACGTTATTTAGGTTTGAAGGACAAAAAAGTCTTTTTACAAGGTGACATCATCTATTTTTATTAATTTAAATTAAGAAATTATTGTTTTTATTTAAATTCAAGACTACAAAGCCATACTTTTCAATTGGACTCAATTTTCACCTTACTATTCTTATTAAATAATTATTGATGTTTTTACTTTCTTGCCCTTCCTTTGAAAAAAAGAAAAGCCCTTGAAGTTTCTTGAATGAGACCTTTATCTTTATTATCTTTTATTCAAAACATTTGACTTCGACCAAAAAAAAAAAAAAAAAAACATCTTCGTTCACATAATTTAATGACGTAATTTATATCTAAAAAATATATTTTAACAGCGAAAAATGTCTCTTATAAATCGAGCGATAGTTTAATGAAATAATGTCTTTTTTATTTTAAATTTTTGGGGTCGAGTAATTATGTTTTATTTATTTAATTATTTAATTATGTTTTTTTATTTGAAAATATGCAGGAGGTTTGGACCTTATGTAGAATCTTCAGAAGAATCCCATCAATTAGAAAGTACAGTCCAATAATGTCTCCCATACCCCAAAACCCTAATAATAACTCCTTTCAATCTCACCCTTTTCCAACTCTCATAGACCTTGAAACTAAGCCAAACCCTAGCTTAACCCTACCCTATGCCTCCTTTGAACCCTCTTTTTTGTACCCGTCGAGCTTTTGGAACGGTGTCGATGGTGGAGGTGGCGGTGGAGGTCGGGATGGAGGAGGAGGAGGAGGAGGAGGAGGAGGAGGAGGCGATGTCTTCACTAGTGGAGGTTGGGACGAGTTGCAACTTGTTGTTCAGATGTCACCTTCGACCCTTTTCAATATTTAGAGGACTGGATTGAATACTGTTTGATCTTTTGGTCGGTGGTATGCGTTTTAAGTAGTTAAACTTTGTTTAGGTTTGTAGTTTTAATTTGTTATTTTCGGTTCGTGTATATTTAGGTAGACAATGTCCTTCACCACTACTATAGAGTAGTTTACTGTGTCAATAACTTCTCCTGCGAGATCACACATCGGTTGGAGAGGAGAATGAATAATTTCTTATAAACATGGAAACCTCTCCCTAGTAGACATGTTTTAAAACCGTGAGGCTGACGGCGATATGTAATGGATCAAACCAGACAATATTTTCTAGCGTTGGGCTTAGACTGTTACAACTCCTCTTACTAGTGTTGGGCTTGGACTGTCATATCTCTCTACCAGCTACCGGATGTTTGTCTTGTCATGTCTCTCTACTAGCTATAGGATGTTTGTCTAGCCAAAATTTAGATCTAACTTCATCCAAACGTTTTTGGGTTACTCCACCATTCCCCCTACGTCCGACGATTGCTGAGTAATTGTTGGATACCAAACAAATCTCTACAAAGGGTCTTTGCCTTCATTTCTCGAAGAGCACAAGATCATCTCTTCATCAATAGAGAAAGGAATGCCAGAAAATGCATGACCGAATAATCTTACATGTTTTCAAGCACTTAGCATATTTTAATAAATCGAACTCACGAAATTCAATCATATTTCTCATGTAACGTTCTTTAATAGGTCGTTTCAGGGTTACTTCAGTCAATACTATGTTTAAAAAATATCTATAAAATTTTAAGAGTAACATTAACATCACTCATTTAAAAAAAAAAAAAAAATAGTCTATCAACACCTCGTAGATTATCTCCATAAAGTTTAATATTTTTAAATTTTTTACAAATTTCAAGGATATTAATAAAAAAATTTAGGATATTTGTGAAACATTTTTTAAAATATTATTTTATTACCCTTTTGAAAGTTCAACCATGATTTTTTAAAAAAATATTAACAGATTACTGACCGTAAATATATGTTTTTTTCTAATTTTTTTTTTAAAGTTTAAGGGTATTATTGAAACGTTTAGAAGTATTTTTGAAATAAAAGGATAAAATTCGAGGGTATTTCTATTAATTTAGCTTTTTTTATTAAAATATATATATATATATATATATATATATATATATATATATATATATATATATATATATATATATATATATATATATATATACTTCCACCACCATTTTATGCATTTTAATAAGAATAAATCTTCAAAATAAAAAGCAAAATTGACAAAGATGTCATTTAGACCAGATCAAAAGCTCAGTCAAATTATATTTGTTAGACTTGAGTTCAAATATCACTAAAATTAAATATAATATGTGAGGATGATATTTAAAATTTATTTATTTATTTATTATTCAAAATTTAATTAATTGATTAAATTTATTAAAATAAATAAGAGGATTAACTCAACTAACCTAAAACATATAAATTAAATAAATTTGATGAAACTCTAATATCACATATTTTATAAAATAAAACATAATATTTCTAAATTAATATTTTAGATTAAAATAAATAATAATAAAGAAGTTAAACTATTCATATTCCTGGTTTTGCTTTTATGACTAGAAATTCATGAACCAGAGAAAATTCAAAACATCACAATAAGGGTTGACTTAAAGTCAACCCAATGTTATTGACTAAATAATTTTTCATTATATTTAATATTATTTATTTGGGGTTTTTATTAGAAAAGAAAAATGAGTATTGTTTTTTTTAATTAAAAAAAAAGTTGATATATTATTTATATCTTAGATATTATATTTTAATATTCTTTTTTATGATTTGATTTATAGAATATTTTATTTTATTCTCAATATTTAATTAGTTACTAGCTTGTATCGTATTTAAAGCTTATGAATATCAATGAAAACACACCTTCCCAATTCTATTGTATCAAAGTATTGATCTTAGTATTCTTAAATATCAAAATTTCCTCTTAAGTTAGAGTTTGGTATCCGAACCAAACCAAGCCCTAACTCAATTAGGGAAGCCTTTCAACTAACTCAATCGGTGAAGCCTTTACAGCCACCGATCATCCAATAATACGTTATGAGCATTTTCGAATTTCTCACCGAGCTCAAAGGTGACATATTTAAGATGTTCGTATCTTCATATTCAAGATGTTTGTATATTCAAGTTCAAATTTCTCACCAAGCTCAAAGATGTTCAAAGGTGGTTCACAACTTCTCAAGTGATCAAGAGCACCGATCTTGGTGTTATCATCCAACTTCAAAACTTAGGATCAACCAGCGTATTCTTTTTAAATGGGAAGACAAAAGTGTTATTGACCTACATTCTCTTCTCAAAGACAAGTTGAGTGTTATTGACCTACACTCTCTATTTTCACTACTGGGAAGACAAAAGTGTTATTGATCTACACTCTACACTCGTAAAGACAACTTGGGTGTTATTGACCTACACTCGTAAAGACAACTTGGGTGTTATTGACCTACACTCGTAAAGACAACTTGGGTGTTATTGACCTACACTCGTAAAGACAACTTGGGTGTTGTTGACCTACACTCATAAAGACAAGTTGGATGTGATTAACATACACTCTACAATTTGAGGGGGAGTGTTGAGATTTAATATTTGGAGTATATATTATTTATGGAATATATCTTAAATATTATATCTTAATATTCTTTGATTTGATTTATATGATATTTTATTTTATTATGAATATTTAATTAATTTATATTTTCCTTATGGGTAGGGTATTAGTTGGATACAAAGATGACAACTAATTCCTACCAATAAAGAAAATATAAATTAATTAAATATTTAGAATAAAATAAATATACTATAAATCAAATCATAAAAGAAAGAATATTAAGACATAATATTTAAGATATATTTCATAAATAATATATTCTTCAAATATTATATCTCAACACTCAAGGAGAGTGTATGTTAATCATATCCAACTTGTCTATACGAGTGTAGGTCAATAACATCCAAGTTGTCTTTAGGAAGAGAGTTAGGTCAATAACACTTTTTAGTTCTTTTTCCTAAATGAGATAATTTTTTTAATTTAAAAAAAAAAACATTGGAAGATTAAGAGAGTATTCATCAAGGAAATAAATTTTTTAAAAATTAAGTATTTCTGAGAATATTTTTTAAACATGTATCATATTATTTTAATTTTAAGAATATAATTAAAATATAAAAAAAAAAAAGTAAAAAATTAAGAGATATATTTGATAATTTAGCCTTTAGAATACCAATTAATAGTAACTTCCAATAATAACAAAAAAAAAATAGTTAAAAGATAAACTCGCCGAAATAATGCAGCTCACGGACACGTAAGGCTTCTCTGTCAGGGCACTGACGTCACGCGCCCTCGCGCCCACGCGCCCAGTGATTCTTTTTTGGAAGCGTATATCCCACCACTGGGATATACACGAGAAATTTTTAATATTAAATAATTCCTTTATTTGCCGTTTATTATTTTAGTTTCTTAACTAATTTTTTATTATTTTTTTTTCTCGATAAACTCGCCACGTCATCTACCTAATCAAATAACGGACAACGGAGTCCACATGTCAACGTGACTAATACGGAAAACCGGACCCAGTCATAAGTGGCCACGTGGCAAACAAGCTGACCCCCGTTTTCGGTATTTATTATCTTCCTATGGTTCACGGAATTTCTATACCATTTCCACGAACGAAAAGAAGAGGAAGAAGAAGCAGAGCTATGGGGAAAGAAGCTGAAAATGTAAGAGCTTCGTCGGAGGAGGCGGCGGCGGCGGCGGCGGCGGAGAGAGTCAACGCCGCCGAGTCGGAGTTCAAGCTCAAAGGATTTAAGAACTTTGTTCGAATGAATCCGAAATCGGATCGGTTTAAGGTTAAGCGGTTCCATCACATTGAGTACTGGTGTACGGATGCTACGAACACCGCTCGGAGATTTTCTTGGGGACTTGGTATGCCGATTGTGGCCAAGTCGGATCTGTCCACTGGAAATTTGACTCATGCTTCTTATCTCCTTCGTTCTGGCCAGCTTTGCTTTCTCTTCACCGCACCTTATTCGCCTTCCATTGCCGCCGCTCAAAACCTCAGTCCGGCTTCTACCGCTTCAATCCCTAGTTTTGACCATGCCGCCTGCCGCGCCTTCTCCGGCAGCCATGGATTAGGTGTCCGAGCAATCTCTCTTGAGGTTGAGGACGCCGAGATCGCCTTTAGAACTAGCGTCGCACATGGTGCGAAACCTTCATCTCCTCCTATTGTTCTCGATAATCGCGCTGTTCTCTCGGAAGTTCATTTGTACGGCGACGTTGTTTTGCGTTACATTAGCTACAAAAACCCTGTTTCTGGCGATGATAGCGAGAATAAACCAGACGATTGGTTCTTACCGAAATTCGAGGCCATGGAGGAGATCGCTTCGTATCCGCTGGACTTCGGGATTCGAAGACTGGACCATGCAGTCGGAAACGTGCCGGAGTTGGGACCGATAGTATCTTACTTGAAGGGATTCACTGGATTCCACGAGTTTGCAGAGTTCACAGCGGAGGACGTGGGGACGAGCGAGAGCGGATTGAACTCGGTGGTTCTGGCGAACAATGAGGAAATGGTTTTGCTACCATTGAACGAGCCGGTTTACGGAACGAAGCGAAAGAGTCAAATACAGACGTATTTGGAGCACAACGAAGGAGCAGGAGTTCAGCACTTGGCATTGGTGAGCGAGGACATTTTCAGAACCTTGAGGGAGATGAGGAAGCGAAGTGGCGTCGGCGGATTCGAATTCATGCCGTCGCCACCGCCTACGTATTACAAGAATCTGAAGAGCAGGGCGGGAGATGTGCTAACGGATGATCAAATTAAGGAGTGTGAAGAATTGGGGATTCTGGTGGATAGGGATGATCAAGGAACTCTGCTTCAGATCTTCACCAAACCTGTGGGAGATAGGTGCGTATTTCATTGCTTCTGTTGAAAACCACGCCGTTATTTCTTCTGCTATCTATAATGATACTTCAAATTCTTGCTGATTTCTGCCATAATACATCTTCGTACTCTTTGATTACTTATAGTCTCTGAATATAACATTGTTGAATTCTCCTCTATACGTCATTGCGCTGCAAAAAGTGTTCTAAAGTTGTCCTGTTTTCCCCAAATTCATGGATGATCCATTCTGTGGGTGGGAGCAACCATCTGTGTAACGCCCAAGCCCGTGGCCCTTCAGGGTCTAGACATCCTCCCTGCTACTTGTTTCCATCTCGAATCGATGTGAGACCCCCAATCTTCCCCCTTCAGGGTCAGTGACCGCCTCGTGTCCACCCCCTTTGGGGCATAGCCTCCTCGCTAGCACATCCCTCCGTGTCCAACTCTGATACCATTTGTACCGACCCAAACTCACTACTATTAGACATTATCCTCTTTGATCTTTCTCTTTCGAGTCCTCTAAGTTTTAAAACTAAAAGGGTCCTCTCCACGTCCATCAGAGGGAAGGCAGAAGGAAAGAAGAATCCTCTGGGTTCTTCAGTTGAACCGTGCATGAGGGTGGGAATTCGAACCTCCCACCAACAAAAGAGGAAGAATTCTATGAGTCTTTTAGTGACGAGAATTCAAACCCTCTAACTTTTTGGTCGAGTTTATAATACATTAGCTAATCACGGCTTCTTTTCAAACCTATGAGCATTAATTTGGATATAGATCCTGATTGGAACGTGGAGGAGGCCTATGTAATGTTGATATGTCTTGCAGATAATAATTCACAGCTGATAACTTGTTATACATAATTTGCGCAGGCCAACCATATTTATTGAGATAATTCAGAGGGTGGGATGCATGATGAAGAACGAAGAGGGGAAAGAATATCAGAAAGGAGGGTGTGGGGGCTTTGGAAAAGGCAACTTTTCGGAGCTCTTCAAATCCATCGAGGAATACGAGAAGACTCTTGAAGCCAAACGAGTTGCAGAACCAACCCATTCAGTCTAACACCAAAGCCAATGTAATATCTTCATAAGGTACCATACTCAAACATAAAACAACATGAATCCGTTCATCAGTTTCATAAGTTTTCTAAATAGTTCTTACTGTTTCTTATCATCTTACCGAATAATGTTGGGTCTGAAAGTAACTTAAATTAACAAAATCAGCTGTTTTCTGTTGAATTCTTCATCTGATATCTCTTGAATCTGTGTACTGTCAAATCTTGTCATTAGCTTATAAATCAAAAGATACCTTTTAAGCTAAATCTTGTCATTAGCTAATGTAAGATAGGATGATGATGCCTTGGATTCTCACAAGTAATTTTGAAAAAACCCTCTTAGAGAAAGCAACCAAGTTCAATTGACAAAGCAAATGTATTGATTAGTGCTTCAAATAGTTTGGAAGTTTTTATTTTATGAGGGAATCTACTTCGTAATCAAATTCTTATGGAAAAATAATTTAAAAGCTTATCTGAAAATTGCTTAATGGGGACATATTTGGTTATGGGTTTGGATTTTGGTAGCCTCAATTTGGCCCCTCTACACATGGGTACACCTTCCAAACTCGGTCCAAATTTATGGTTTCTCTTTCTTCTACAAGTCTACCGCTTGTTTTTTTTGTCGTGTATCCTTGATTAATGCAACTTCATCTTTAATTGTCGATTCTAGTCTCGAGCGAAACGTGTAATCTACCGATAACGTTGTTACAAATCATCTTATTGGGATTGGAAAAATGGTTCGGATATTTATTTTGTTGGTATCTTAGATACCTTTAAGTCTATGGAATGATTAATTTCAAGAAAGACGGTGGAGGACAAAGAAATGGTTAAAGTTACCATTTTTATTGTTACTTTTATCTAGTTATATTTTATTTTTACTTTTATTTAGTTATATATAAAGTAGAAAATAACATAAATAAAAGGTATTTTATTTTGAACTTATTAAAAAAATAATATTTAATTTTAAATTAATTATACAGACTAGTACAGAAATTATTTAATATTTAAATTATCTACACTAAAAAATGTTTATGTATGTTGTTCATTTTAAACTTGTTTATATTAAAATAACACAAATATATGTTATTTTATTTGAAATTTAATCATTTTAAAATAACTTATAGATTTAGTCCTTTTACACTACAAATTTAGCCGTTTTATGTGTGATTCTACGCATTGAATTTCTTTCTCTTGGAAACGTGTTTTTTTTTTCCTTCTCATTTACTGATTTTAACATTGAACGATGGTTATGAATTTAAAATTTGTATATAATGGATAGTTGTTTTTAAATTGTTTAGAAAAAGACTAGACTATGTACTTTATTTAAACAATGTGCTTCTTATTTGGAGTATTTATTCTATACTTTAGCCAATGTTATTAAAATTGATCTCGCTAATAATGGAGTGAACGATATAAATTAGGGTTACAATAAGTACACATAATTCGAGTTTTAAAAACGAAAGAATTTTATAATAGTCTTTAAAAATAATAATAATAAAAAACTAAAAAACATAATCAAATCCAATCCTCTAATCCTATTTTGTCGTATTCTAAACACTGACTACATAAATTCAAACAATTTTTAGTAATTGAAATATCAAGCTAGCTTGTTTGTTACACTTTACATATTTAAGAAACTCTAAATTCTAGACTATATAAATTCAAACAATTTTTGGCAATTGAAATCTCGAGCTAATCTGTTACAGAACCATACATATTTAAGAAACTCTAAATGGTATAAATTCAAACCTATCTTACAGTTTAGGGTTTATTGTATTCTTAATAAATTTTTTAATTAGTTTTTGTAGTTGACCTTTTTTCAAAAA
This sequence comes from Cucurbita moschata, assembly GCF_002738365.1. Lineage (NCBI taxonomy): Eukaryota > Viridiplantae > Streptophyta > Magnoliopsida > Cucurbitales > Cucurbitaceae > Cucurbita > Cucurbita moschata. The sequence goes on from NW_019268524.1 coordinate 3,822,782, forward strand.
AAAAAAATTCAACCCTTATTTATTAACCTCCTTACTAGGGATGTTTTTTAATTCAATAAAATGTTTTTTAATTCAATAAATTATCGTGTTTTTTAATGATTAAAATTGTAATTTAAGTAGTGAAAATTTAGAAAATTCAAAAGCAATAAAAAATTCCAATCAACTCCATTTTCATTAAATATTTTGTTTTTGAAACATCAAACAACTAGACTAAAGTTAATGAAGATTGAAGTAACAAAATTTTGATGGTTCATACTAATAAATAAATATTTCCAAGAATAAACCACGAATAAACCACTAAAAATTATTTGTACTGGTATAGGAAAGATTTCTACTAGTATAGAAAAGCATCAGAATTGTGATGTCCCACATTGGTTGGGGAGGAGAACAAAACACCCTTAAGGGTGTGGAAACTTTCCTTTAGCAGACGTGTTTTAAAGCGTTGGGCCTAAGTCGCTCAAAAAGGAGGGGAAGCTCAAATAGGACAAAATCTGCTTGCGGTGGGCCTACGTCGTTACAAAATTATAATTTTGTTTAACCAATAAATTATAAATTAATAAAAGTATTAGATGCTAAGTATAGGAACTAAAATTAATAAATTGAGAAGTTGTCGAAAACAATTGTATTCATCTAACTTTGACAACACTAAGTTGGATATAAACTTAGAACAACAATGTCGACCCTAGTAACAATCACCACTATTCAGAATCTTTGGAGCCAACCGAAAACTTAGCAATGAAAAATCCGATAGTGTCGAGAGGCGACGATGGATCGAACCTCTGAACAAGGTGTTCTTCGCCAGGTCTTAACCATTCCCTACAAAACCAAGCACAAAACATTCAATAAAACGCATTGACATTCAGCTCTCAAAATCATTAAGAACTTTTATCTTTATCTTTCACGATCTCCCTCTATTCATACTCTTTTTTGCATTTCTATCTATCTACGACCACTTTTTTTCTAGCTCCCAATACATTTTCTCTTTTAACTTCTTTACCCTTCTCTCACTAGTATCATGCCAACTTAAGCATACTAAACTAGTTAAGACATATACTCTCCGATCAAGAAGTCAAGAAGTCAGACATTCGAATCTTACTTAGAATTCTTATTTCCATCATAGATTTTTACTTGTAATCGTTTTAACCGAACCCTTGTTCTTAAAGTTTGCGAAATTACTAATCACCAGGCAAGAGAAGAATCAAGGAAGATCCTTTTACTAGTTCGTATATGTATTTAAAGCCATACAACAAATTATCGTGAGTACTGTTTCTTTTGGCTTGAGTTGAATACACTTAACTTAAATTTGGGTATTTTATTATCAAGTTTGAACACTCTTTATCTACTTTATTCTGCAAGGTTAGGCCTTCTATGACTTGATTTTGAATGCTTGGTTAGTACAATTTTTGGTGATTCCAGAACAAATCTTTAGTTCTAAATAGGTACTAATTTACTACGTATCCAAATTTAGATTAAATTAATCCCTTAAACAGGTTATATGGACAGAAACAAAAAGGTTCTGTGAACAATAGATATTTAATTTTTCATAATGAAGGGGAGAGAGCGCAAAAAATAACACCAAGTCAAAGCACTTACTCCCCAGAATGATCAGCAAACTCAAAACGACCAACAAGGCCAGGTCCTCCAATTCTTGGATGCTGAAATATCATAAAGTTGCAAAAATAAATGTGAATCAGATAAATTAGATTGTTCAAAGTGAGTGAATGCAGAAAGAGCAGCAAAGCTGTGGTGCCAAGGTTTATGGAATAGGAAGGAAGCAATAATCATATGCTAACCTGTGGTGCCAATGTTAAGAACTTGTACGTATCCAAAGCATATCGTACCAAAGCTTCATTCTCACCGGGGTTTATTGTACATCTGGCAGTGTAAAAGTATTACGCAAAAGCTTCAGTTGAATATAATGGCAACAAAATTCAGAATAATTTGATCTAAAAAAAAAAAGGTAAGCTAGAAGCAGAGAATTTTGGGGTGTGAGCAATGCCTCGCGAGGAGTATTAGTGGGGTGGATCACAGTATAACGTAATGGGAAGGACCAAACAACCCGACTATTAAAACAGTTGCAGCAAAATTACAAGAGCTCCCGAGTTGATAGCATAATTTAGGGGGGAAATGGATAGCGAGTTTGGCCCAAGTAGAAACATTGAAACGATTAATTTCCCGAACCTCCTCTACGTCGTTATTCCTATCTTGGAAGATCCTATCATCCCTTCCCATTTATTAGCTAATAAAATATAGCCATGACTGCGAGATCTCAAAGAATGTTCTTTGAAGGGTGGCAACCATATTAGTTCAAAAGCAGACGTTCTATCCAAATTGCATCAACTTGTGGTACACAATAAACAAGAAAAAGTATAGTGCTGCATACTCACGTTGAATATACAATGACTCCACCCGGCCGGACTAATTGGACGGCCTGATCAAACATGCGCCTCTGATACTTTGCATGGTGCTTCAACGACGCAAGGGTTTCCTGGCAAAGACAATATATCAATCTCAAGTTTCCAATCATCGAGGCTTTAGCGAATGAATTACATATAGAACATGCACCCTACAAAGCCATTTCTCAACCAAACATTACAGATACACACATAAACATGCATTTGGTTAATCATTGAAGTGATTCTACCTCCCCAGCAAATAGTCGAGGTCTTAAACCGAGGGCCGAGCAAGGAGCGTCAAGAAGGACTCTGTCAAAGCTGTTGGGAGCAAAACCTTTTGAGTTTTCAGCTCTACCGCCCATGCATTGATTTCTTCCTGGACCATTTCGTGGTCTCTTACCATTCTTCCTCCCTTCAGCTTCATTAACAAAAATTCTCTCGTTCAGTTTTCCCACAGTCGATTAAAAAAAATATGAAACTGAATTTGCAATCATGGATAGAGAAACACACATATGATGCAGTCAAAGAGGTGAAACTGGAAAGAACAAAACTTTTGAAAATAACAGTTGTACTGATCTCAATCCAAGCTTGCTTTTTTTTTTTTTTTTAAGAAACCGTGTTTTCATTGTGACAAATAAAAGAATATTGGGACACAAAAAAAACAAGGCCAAACAAATGTATAACAAAACTAATTATAGGTCTTCAAGCTAAAGAACAAGACCAAGCTCATTATTACAATATATATATAAAAATTAAAACCTAGTCACCAAAGCCCAAAGGGAAGCATTCTTCAGAGTTTTTCTTTAATAAATATAAGCAATCCATAAGATGAACTGTACCAAAAAGGGGGGGATCAATGTAAGTAATTTTTACGAAGGAAAAGTATAAAAAAGAGTCCAAAAATAATATTCCTATACCCAAAAAAAAAAAGAATCAGAATACACATTTCCGAACTTGAATAGTCAAGGACTTTCCAAAAGCAATCATGATGTCAAAGTCTACCTATTTCATTCCACACTTAGAATATAGAATAAGCACGCATGGAAGATGAATGCTGCATTTTATTCCTTGGATCCCAAGTTCAAACTCCTAGATCTGTAAGAAACTATTCCACAAGGCAGGATTCTATATGTATATATACATATAACTAAAAGTTTTTTAATATGAACATTGACCAAAAGGGATGGGGAGGAAAGCTAAGAAACTATTAGCCCAGTAGTTTCTAAATGTTATAAGAATAAAGATAACCTACCATTTTGCTTCCTAATCTTATCAACTTCCAATATTTCAGTAATTGAGGATGGTTTTTCATTGTCAAGATTCATTGAACTGGAACCATCATTCACAACACTGTCGTTGGCATCAACACAAACTGAATCAGAGCTTTTGCAGGAATCAGTCCTTCGATTGACAGATTTCAGAGCATCAAGCTTATAGGTTTTTATACAGCTCAACCCCATTTCTGCAGCCAGTTTCTGAATATTCATCACCTGAACGTGAGTTTGAGAAAGGTTAACAAAGCAAGCAGACCATTGAACTTAATCTACACTTGGGAAGAATAGTTTGCACAGTTTAAATCCAGGATATGAGAAACAGAACGGAATAATTGAAAACATCTTTGTCATATCTCCAAGTTCATAACTCTACCTTATTATGGGACCGATCAGCAGCAATGATCTCCCCTTCATCCTTCATAAGGATGGCAATTGCAGTTGTTTTTCCCCCAGGTGCCGCACACATGTCTAATATGCGTTCACCTTTTTGTGGATCTAAGGTGAGAAATATGAAAAAGATATCCATTTAGGAGGAAATCAAACCATCCATAGTTAGCAAAAGGAAAAACCAAACCAAAACAAAACAATGCTCAATGTGAACAAAATAAATAGACATAATGGTGACAGTGAAAAAATGACAAGCTGGGAAAATTATAGTAATTGTTCAAAAATCCTCATTATAGGTTTTAATCTGCTCAATTGATTTTAACCTCAAAATCGAGTGTCCATCACGTAAGTATAGGAGATAAGCAATGAGAAACACAAAGCTCAAGTACTTTAAAGACGTTGAAACAAAAATAGGCAATGAGAAACACAAAGCCCAAGTACTTTAGGTACTGGACTGAATGGAAGGAAGACCACCGGGATAGGAAGGTTGATAGCAAAACAGAAACTTTAAAGACGTTGAAACAAAAATAGGTCTGTCAAAAGTACCTAAAGCATGAGCAGTGACAATGCTTGGCAGGTTTTGAAGAAAGATTTCTCCCTCAAGCACGTCTGTAAAAGAGAAAATATTAAACTTGAAAACAAATAGGTTTATGTTAAACAGTCACAGTCAGTCACAACATGTAAGGCAAATGCTAACATAAAATTCCATCCCTGCAGACAAATAACCTACGTAATCTAGACTGCAAAAAGAACCTACGGCTGAATAGTAAAACCAAGGAACACAAACTGCTTTGTCAAGGTTCTGAGCATGTACATTTACAGCAATGATTTATCAAAATTATGAAAACATAACCACCATGCAAATGCTTGATCTTATACTTCTTACACAATATATAAGGAGAATCATACAAAACCCTCCAATGCCATGGTTGGGTTGCTATATGTATGATTTCTGACAAACTTGGTAAAATACTTTGCCAATGTTTGCAGCAGATCCTCTGTCTATAATATTCAAGATCTACAGCAGTCAAATTAACAATGATGTCTGAGAATATCTCAAACACCTTGAAATGTAAATACCGCTGGTTGACCAATGTCGGAAATCATAGAAGAACTTCACATATTCATTCATTAATATTTTGAAATTGGGTACACAGAATGAAACTAAAATATCGTCAACTATACAGGAACCTTAAATCCTTTAACTACTGTTTCTAATCATATTTGTCAACTTCAGAAAAACGAAGCAAAATAATTAAACACGGATGGAAATTTAAATACTCTAATATAAAGGAGAAAAATACCATAAAAGGATGGTAGCTTAAATACTCTATTATGCATGTCCACAGCAACTCCTTCGCAAACACGAAAAATCCCAGCCCTTGACATTGCTGTTGTTCCTTGACCAATGTATAATCCACTCCTTTCAGGATGATAAGGATCTGCAAAAAGAAGTTAACATTACGTATTAATTTAGCCCCCAAATATTAAAAAGCTGAAAATATACATTAAAAAAATAAATAAGGAATTTTAACCCCAAAATACAAATAAACTTTGCTTTGGACCAGGACCAGCTAGAGGAAAGCACAAAATAGTGGGGAAAATAATTGAATTACAAACAGTTTCTGGAGATAAAATTCTCCTGAAGAAATGGAAAAGATATCTATTCCAAGCAGTTAAGTTCAACACTCATCCTCTTATGCAAAATAGACTATTGATAATTTCCATCATTTTCTTTAGTTTCCAAAGACAGATAAACAATACAACCAACAAAAAGAAAAGATTCAAGAATTAAAATGTTAGATTAAATAAAAGTTAATTGAGTGATGAAGAACTTCCTACCAGTTGGTAATCCCTGCACAACAGTCCCTCGAGTAATGCCAAGACTCCATCCACCATCAAGCCCAGGCTGCTCCACAGCAACTGAAATAGCAACTACATCCCCTTTCTCAACATGAGCGCTGCAAGCCATAACACCGGGAACATAAACCTATAGGAAACTACAATTAGAAAACAGCTTTGTGATAAGTGCATAACCAATATCAGTAAAAATTAACAACAGGAATTAAATGCCATTTTCTCTAAAAGCAATGAAGTACACCATTCAGATGAATAAAATGATAAATGAGAGGGAAAAAGAACAACAATCAAATTCCCCCACGATGCATAGAAATCCTTAAGTAATATTTTGTTGAAACTATCATAATATTGCAAACATTTTGATACTCAACATAACTTATCTCACATTGCTTGTCTTCTAACTAAGACAAAATCTAATATAAGACGCAAAATGATCAATACCAAGACAATAGAAATCCAACGGTGGTTGATGATATCAAAAGAATAAATAGATACTTCTGTAGAAAAGAATCAACAACAAAAAATGCACATATATATTTTGAATTGTTCATAAAATTCTCACACAAACAAACAATCTAACCTGAGCACCTCGAAGAACTGCCTCTGCACATTTGCGACTCACAATCACTTCTTTTGGAGGTCTGCCATTTGCATAACCATAATCAATTGTGTGTGGTCCTGAACCCCTTACAAATACAACGTAGTCTAACCCAGGTACCTGACATCTTGAGATGGACGGATGTTCAAAATTTTCAGTAATTGGGTTTTTCTCATCATTAATCTTCACTGAAGCTTTTTGACTGCCACTTTGCGTAAGTTCAATACCATTGACATCACCATCGCCACCTTTCAATGTTGTATTTTCTGAATTTGACTTTCCCATTTCTGTAACAATAGTTGATAGCTTCTTGATAACGGTATCAGTTGTGGACTTGAGTGTATTTACACGTATACATGAGTAACAAGACGGACGCCTGACCATTAGGTTGGTAGATCAATTTAAGTATATCATCTGAATATGTATAATATCAATACAACAAAGATAAAGATCATAAGAAATGTTTGTTAACAATATCTCAACCAAGCTAATGGAATATGTTTTATGTACAACACACACGATGTTATTTGCACCTTCAAATGGAATATACTATTAGATAGCAACCATGTACTATTGTTGCAAAACGGCTGCGTAAAGTGGCATAGAGAATTAGGAACAGTGTCCTCCAAAATTGAGCTACCCCAATGCTTAACTAATGGGTGTAGGTTTGCATTTTGCAAATATCGTTAAGGAACTTCTTTTCTCTAAAATAACCAGTAAACTATATGCCCATTACTGATATTTGTAACCAAACTATATTATTGCGGTAGAGTCCCCGGGTTCGCTAGGTACTTTGGGTTTCAAGTAACTGAAAGTGTAAGAATAAATATGATCATTTGAAATGGCTAAAAAAATACGCAGGAGACTGATGCAATGTTTTTTCCGAATTCAACAATAAAAATTCTTACATTTCCAGAAAATATAAGCATATAACAAATTGGCGACTGCACACAAGTAATTTCATCCATTTAGAAGCTCCACATACGTAACGATATTAAGATTTTGATCAAGCTCAATCGCGTAAACAATCAAAGAAACGGTAACAAAAACAGCAATTGGGCCCGAGAATGCGATTGCATAGAAAAATTATTGCTAATTGCCCGAAAAGATGAGGATTACAATCGGTCGGCCCTGTTTTTTGTACAGCAACAATACAGAGCAATGTGAAGCTAGTACCTATGGAGAAGAGAGAGTACAAAGCAAAAGGGAAGAAGAAAAGTACGTTAGAGCTTTAGAAATGAGGGCGAAATGTTCAGCTCCATAGGCCTTCGTGAAATACTCCTCCACCTGAGAATTCCATCTCAAAACAGGATTGAAACAGTATCTTTCTGACAGATCCTCCATCTGCTCCGCCATTTTCTTCCAAGTTAAGCCACAATGTGGAACACAAACAGAGAGGAGATATTAAGGAAGAGACAAACCTGGGATTTGGGGTTTTGGAGAGTAGAGAAGGTTCTGCGAAAGATTTTGAGAAGACAGTCCCTCGCTTTCTTCATTCAAAGAAAGACACAGCCAGAACGCGAAGCTCGGCCGCAATGGCGGCAACAGGCGAGCTAGATTGCTATGCCTATGGGCCCAAGCTCAATTACTCGTCTTTTGAGCCCAAGCCCAAATATTCGTTGATTTGGGCCCAAGCCCAATTTAATTAATTCAAGTGCCAATTGAACGTGTTGACCGGTAAATGTGTTATATTAGGCCAAACGCTCATTGCTCATTGCTCAGTGCCTACCTCTAATACTATTTGTAACAACCTAAGTCCATCGCTAGTAGATATTTTGTCCACTTTGATTCATTACGTATCATCATTAGTCTCACAGTTTTAAAACATATCTACAATGAAAAAATTTCCACTCTTAGAAAGAATGTTGCGTTCTCCTCTCCAACCAACGTGGAATCTCACAAAAACATTACTCAACGCTCTCTTTCCAATTTCATGAATCTTCCTTCTTCGAGACAATATCTCCATTGCTTGTAACTTTACAATCGAGCTCGAGGAGCCAATTTGGACAGACACGACCCTTATTTTGAAAAATACGTTATTCTAAGAGTTAGAAGAGATAGAAAGAGATTCTCGAGCTCGAGGTCTTAAATATCGTACCACAAACAATAAATCAGTACACAACAATAGTTTTATATTTCTCTGTTAACCTTATAATTTTATTATGAAATTTTCTTTGAGTTTATGTCAAGTAACAGTGAATATTCATAGATAAACTCGTTGTCCTAGACATCGACGAATCGTGGGACTTTTATGATTTGATTGATTAAATTTTTTTAATTTCGTTCACTTCTTTTATATGTTTAATGTGTTTAATGCCATTAATTATTTACTTTATCGAATTAGATTCACGTTTAACCGAGGATATTTAGACTAAACTTTTTTTAAATGCTTATTAAATAACGTTTGTCCACGTTAAAAGTAATGGACTAATTTAATAGTTTATTTTTAATATATATATAAACTAAATTATATGAAGATTTAGAAATCAAAATTGGTTGGCCATAGGAAATTTCTTTATTATTATTATTATTATTATTATCTATGTGGAAATTTTTTTTGTAAAGAGTGGAGATGGAGTTCATCATCATTGACTTTGCTTAGTTTGTTAGTTAAATTAATTGAACCTTTTTATTCATCCCTTTTTAATTTCCCATTATTTTTCATGGATAAACTATTACATTTTAAAGTCCAAAAAAATTAGGTTTATGTTTGAAAATAGTGCTTGGTTCAGATCGGTTACGAGTGGAAAAAAAAGCTCGTGAGAAAAAATTATTATAATTTGAATCTTGTTTCGATCAGCGTTAATTGACATGTACTCATTTCTTTGAAATTAGACGATGAAATCCGTCGTACTAGAAAAAATTAGTTTTTTGTCATAAAAGTATCGTGTTTGCGTTCCTAGTCTAAAGATGTCCACGAGACAAGTGGCGAAGGGCAGAAAAGTCTTCCCTGTTCTGGTTCCTGCCTCTTATTTTATTCTCTATTGCCGTTAACTTATTTATTCATGTTTGTAAAGTTCAAGGTGGGGAACGTGCTCTCGTGTTAAAAAAAAAATGCATTTTTTATATATTTTTTGAAAAATATTCCTTTAATTTTATTTTGTCAGTGGACAAATGACCGAATATTGAACAAGCAACACGTTGGTGTTTAAGTCTTTACGCATCCTCGAATTGCGTCGATGTTGAATAAGTGTGTTCATACAGCTTCCCGCTCAATTACAAAAATAATTTTTTTTTGACGATTTATTCCATCACAATATCTCACGTGTCTATAGTATTTTAGGCATCAAAATTAAATTCAATTGCTTGAATAACTTCGCATGGTCTATAGTGGAAGGGAGACTAATAACTAATAGAACATTGCAATGAGATTGGACTATAGAATTTTAATTAATTAAATATAATATCAAAGTGGCGGTGACTTTTGCCGTAAATGGACGGCCATCATTTTTTTCCTTTATATATATAAAAAAAAAAAACAATAATAATATTAAAATTTTAATTTTAAATTATAAATTTAGCCCTATAATTTTACAAAAATTAAAATTTTGTCCCATTAATTTTAAATATTATAACTAGTTAATTTTATTAAAATATAGGGACTATTTATAAAATTTTATTAAACTACCCCGAATAAAAGATAAATTTAAAATTTTTAAAATTACAAAGATTAAATTCTAAATTTTTTTTAATTGTAATTACTTTTTTTCTCTTTTTCTATATTTAATTTTGGAGATAATTTAGGTGTATATTACGTCAACTAATGAACTAACAATTCGACTTTGATTTCTTATTATATATATAATAATATTATTATTATTATTTTTATTTTTATTTTTATTTTTATTTTTGTACTCCATCATAAATTAGACCAAAGACATTCAATTGGACCCACGTGAGAGTCATCTTCCAACGAAACGAGGAAGAGAAGGAAGAACAAGAGGCAAGAAAGAAAAGCATTGGTTTTTATTTCTTTCTTATTCCCTTAAAATTCCATTTTTTTCAAAGTCAAAGGAGAGAAAAGGAAGCTGGGTCAAAGTTGGAATCCTCTACATCCGTTCACATGTTACAATCGAGTTCTAGTCAAAGTTTACGCTAATCCAATGACCCACGTCAGGAGTGGGTAGCGTCCTCGAAATTCTACTGTTTTTTTCTTTATTAGAAAACCAAGCATACCGTGTCACAATTGTATTCTTGTTACAGTAGAGCAGTGATTGTGCGGTACTTGTTTTAATCCAGTGAACAAATTAATCTTGTGAGATTCGAACTTCACATCAAATATTTTAAAACACGATAAAAACAATTTAAAAGAAATCAATGTTATAGGCTAAAAAAAAACCAGCAACAATCATGACTTTAATAGTATATAATGCAGGTAGGAAAATGTAATGACCCAGATCTATTGCGAGCAGATATTGTCTTTTTTTAGCTTTCCATTTCGGGCTTCCCCTCAAGGTACCAATGTGGGACATCACAATCCACCCCCTTCAGATCCACTGCTAGCCGATATTGTCTTCTTTGGACTTTCCCTCAAGGCACTAATGTGGGACATCACAATCCACCCCCTTCGGGTCCTAGCGCCTTCGCTGACACTCTTTCCTTCCTCCAATCGATGTGGGGTCACTCCAAATCTACCCCCTTTGGGGCCAACGTTCTTACTAGCACACCAACTCGTGTCTACCCCCGAACTTACTAGTACACTGCCAAGGCGGCACATCGTCCGGTGTCTGGCTCTGATACCATTTGTAACGACCCAAATCCACCACTAGCAGATATTGTCCTCTTTGGGCTTCCCCTCAAGGGTTTAAAACGCGCTAGGGGAAGGTTTCCACACTCTTATAAATGGTAGTTTGTTCACCTCCTCAACCAATGTGGGACATCACAGAAAATTTGACAACTAGTCAAGAAAATCGCACAAAAAAACATAAATGAAGCTTGAGTTTTCCTTCAAAACTTGTCGTGAGCGTGTTAAAATCATAACGCCACGCCACACAAGTACGACGATAAGAATAATATTCGAAGGCTCCATGGCATTCGATTGTTATTGGCAGACAGCCAATCCAATGTGTTTTGTTAGTTTATTTGGTTTATTTGCACCATGTTTTTGCTGTTCTTATTTTCGTATGGCAATTTGGCGTCTGTCGTTGAGAAAAATGGAGTCCATGTTTTGGAAGCAAGCCTGTCACCTTTTCCCATAGAAATTTCTGGATACACCGGTTCAATGTAACTAATAATTTTAAGTCAAAATTTAAATTTTTATTATTTATTTAAATAATTAATTATGCTACGTACCTTCAAATATTTAAAAAGTTCAGTTAAACTATACACATATTGGTATTGAAATATTACGAAATTATGTATTCGGACGTTTTCGTTTTGTTATATGTTTATTGTCAAAAACATTAATAATATATTGTTTTTTTTAAATATTTTTCTTGATTTTCAATAAATTATTTAAAAATAAGCGCGTATTTTTTTTTTCTATTTATCTAATTAATTAATATCCAAGAGTATAAATTATATCACAATATAAGGTAGTATTTATAATTATAACTAGAATAAAATGACTTAAAATAAAATGTATTTTTTTTTTACTCCTTTATGTTATTATTTATATTTCATGATTTATTTTTTAAAGTAATTATTATTATTGTTGTGAAAAGTGTTTAAAAAAATCAATGGTAATGAAAAAAAAGCGGCCCATTTAATGTCATCTGTGGGACAACAAAATAAAAAATAAAAACTCAGGAAATTATTTCTGTTTTTAATTAAATGAAAATTTTTTTGTTTTAAAAATTATTCATTTATTGAAATTAAAATAATTGTTCCCTCGTCACTAATGAGGAAGAAAATTATTTAAAATTAATTATCGAATTTCTTCATTTAATTTTCGATGAATTAATTAATATATATGCTCACAGTACCAATAAATTTGGTTTGGCATCCAAATGTCCGAGGTGGGGGTATTTAAGTAATTTCACGTATTTTAAAGGTGGGTTTAGTTGATGAGGTCTAATCAAGGATGACTTAGAGCATTTGAAACTAAAAGCTAAGACATATTTTATTAAATTTTAATTTATTTAGTAGATTCATAAATATTGATATTTAAAAAATAGATAAAATAAAATTGAAAATTTTATTGTATTTTTTTAACTTAATAGATTAAATAGATATAAATTAAAAGATTTATAGATTTGTTTGATAGTTTTTAAAATTAAATAGATAATTTAAATTTATATTGATAAAAAATTAATATTGTTAAGGATATTTAGTAATAAAGTATAGTTTACCATATATATTATATTTGATATGTTATTATAAGGCAAATATATATATTTGCCTTATATCTTTCCATTTATTGTTATTTCTATTTATTACTATTTTCATATTCTTGTAATTTATTTGATTATAAATAAGATAACTTTCACACCATTTAGGTGCGGTGGATTCAGCAAACATTCACAGTTTTAGTTGACGAGGTCTAATCAAGGATGACTTAGAGCATTTTAAACAAAAAGTTAAGACATATTTTATTAAATTTTAATTTATTTAGTAGATCCATAAATATTGATATTTAAAAAATAGATAAAATAAAATTGAAAATTTTATTGTATTTTTTTAACTTAATAGATTAAATAGATATAAATTAAAAGATTTATAGATTTGTTTGATAGTTTTTAAAATTAAATAGATAATTTAAATTTATATTGATAAAAAATTAATATTGTTAAGGATATTTAGTAATAAAGTATAGTTTACCATATATATTATATTTGATATGTTATTATAAGGCAAATATATATATTTGCCTTATATCTTTCCATTTATTGTTATTTCTATTTATTACTATTTTCATATTCTTGTAATTTATTTGATTATAAATAAGATAACTTTCACACCATTTAGGTGCGGTGGATTCAGCAAACATTCACAGTTTTAGTTGACGAGGTCTAATCAAGGATGACTTAGAGCATTTTAAACAAAAAGTTAAGACATATTTTATTAAATTTTAATTTATTTAGTAGATTCATAAATATTGATATTTAAAAAATAGATAAAATAAAATTGAAAATTTTATTGTATTTTTTTAACTTAATAGATTAAATAGATATAAATTAAAAGATTTATAGATTTGTTTGATAGTTTTTAAAATTAAATAGATAATTTAAATTTATATTGATAAAAAATTAATATTGTTAAGGATATTTAGTAATAAAGTATAGTTTACCATATATATTATATTTGATATGTTATTATAAGGCAAATATATATATTTGCCTTATATCTTTCCATTTATTGTTATTTCTATTTATTACTATTTTCATATTCTTGTAATTTATTTGATTATAAATAAGATAACTTTCACACCATTTAGGTGCGGTGGATTCAGCAAACATTCACAGTTTTAGTTGACGAGGTCTAATCAAGGATGACTTAGAGCATTTTAAACAAAAAGTTAAGACATATTTTATTAAATTTTAATTTATTTAGTAGATCCATAAATATTGATATTTAAAAAATAGATAAAATAAAATTGAAAATTTTATTGTATTTTTTTAACTTAATAGATTAAATAGATATAAATTAAAAGATTTATAGATTTGTTTGATAGTTTTTAAAATTAAATAGATAATTTAAATTTATATGGATAAAAAATTAAATTTTGAGTTTGAAATAATAGTAATATAATATAAAGCTAAATAAACAAATTAAGATACTGTAAATTTGTCTAAAAAGAAAAATAAAATACTATTATAATCTATGAGTTGTCGATAAATAATTTATTTATATATTAATAGTAATAATTTAAATGTACATTTCAAAATTCTATAAATTTTTTTAAAACATAATATTATATTATTGAAATTTTAAAAAATTTAAAAGTAAACCCATTAAAATTTTAAAAGCATTTTTTAATTTTGTTAAAAGTTTTGGATATTATTAAATAGTAAAGGTAGATTATTTTTATTAATTTAGCTTAATAATAATTTAAAATGGGAGATTGAAAATAATAAATAATAAAAATAAAAAGGGAAGCGGTCAAATATGAAAATAAAATAGACCGGTCAAAGTCTAGAGCTTGGTGACAAGGGAAGCGAGTTTTGGTTGAGCTCTTTTTTTTCTTTTTTTTTCTTCAATTCTTTTTATCGTCAATGGTATTTATTAGTCAAATTTTTATCGTCAATATAAATTTTATAATTAGTAGATATTAATTTGTTGAGATTTCAAATATATCAAAATTTTATTTTAAAAAAAATAAAAATTATTAACGTATTAGATATTTGAAAATTAGAAAATAAAAAAAAAAACATAAAAAATTTGTAAATCATAGTATTCATTCAAACCTAATTTAATAAATAAAACATTATTGTATGGAAAATTTAATTCAAAATAAAATAATATTTCTTCCTTAATTTTGGATTGAATCTTAGGCACGAATGATTATAAATGGTATCAAAGTGGTATCTTTATAGCAAGATGTGACTCGGGGATGAACCAAGATAAAAACTAGTGACCACGTGATACCCAAGTAAATGAGAGGGTACACGAAAGAATCAATGCCACATCCAAACTGGTGACCACGTCATACCCGAAAATAATTTTATATTACTGACTTCCTTGTGTGTATATATATATATTTTAATATCTATAAATTAAATTGGATTTCTCGAATTTTGTATAAAAGCTTGTTGTGTTGAGTTGAATTGCGCCCCTTAGAATCAAATATAAACTCTCCCGTATTTATTACAAATCCCTATCTTTTTAGTTCTTCCCTTTAATTTCCACCATTTTCTCTCTCTCTCTCTCTAAGTTCTCTCCTTCTCTCTCTTCCCTGCTTCCGCGGCATCTCATTTTCAGGATTTTGCCTCCTGGTCTTCACAATTCCTGTCTGGTTTGTTCTTGATTTCTGTGTAATTTTTGTGAATCTGATTTTTCACTTCGATTTCACTTTCTGGATTTGATTTTTTTGTTGTTGTCTGTGAGCTCTGTGAAATTGCTTGATTCTTCATCCCTCGTTTGAGGTGACGCGTAATGAATTTTCTCGGAAAACAATCAGGCAGTACTAGAGGTTTTCAAAATTGCAGTGTGTATCTTGCATTGATTTTCCTCTTGCTTTTTTCCGGCGTATTTGTTACGATTGCTGAAGCGCATGTTCGTCAAGGATTCAACGAGTCCAATCGGTCTGGTGTTTTCGGAATCGAATTGCCGGAAAATATTAGCTCTGGTATTGCTTCTTCTTCGGCGAGTGCTCCGTGTAGTTTCAGTAATGAAGATGAAGATGAAGAAGAGGAAGAGAGGTTTATGGCGAATTCGGTGAAGAAATCGGTGAAGCTTCACTTGAAAAAGCGGTCAACGAGTCGAGTGACCGAACCGAAGGAATCGATTACTGAATCTGCAGTTAGGGATTTGGCGAGAATCCAGACGCTTCATAAGAGAATCACGGAGAGGAAGAATCAAGATACGACTTCGAGACTGAAGAATGGCAATGCTGAGCGGAGGAAACCGGCGGAGGCGGTTTCTCCGTCCGCTTCGCCTGATTCTTACTCCGGCTACTTCTCCGG
The DNA here is from genome assembly GCF_002738365.1 of Cucurbita moschata. Taxonomy (NCBI): domain Eukaryota; kingdom Viridiplantae; phylum Streptophyta; class Magnoliopsida; order Cucurbitales; family Cucurbitaceae; genus Cucurbita; species Cucurbita moschata. The sequence continues at coordinate 3,838,860 of NW_019268524.1, forward strand.
TCAGCTTATGGCGACTCTTGAATCCGGCGTTAGTCTTGGCTCTGGTGAGTACTTCATCGATGTCTTCGTCGGTTCTCCGCCCAAACATTTCTCTCTGATTCTCGATACCGGTAGCGATTTGAACTGGATTCAATGTGTTCCTTGTCACGATTGTTTCGAGCAAACGGGGCCTTATTACGACCCTAAAGATTCAATTTCTTTCAGAAACATAACCTGTAAGGATCCTCGATGTCAATTAGTTTCGTCTCCAGATCCTCCGCAGCCGTGCAAATCCGAGACGCAATCGTGCCCTTACTTTTACTGGTACGGCGACAGTTCGAACACCACTGGCGATTTCGCGCTCGAGACGTTCACCGTCAATCTGACCTCGTCGACGACGCGGAAGTCGGAGTTTCGGCGAGTGGAGAATGTGATGTTCGGATGCGGCCATTGGAACAGAGGCCTCTTCCATGGCGCCGCCGGACTTTTAGGGCTTGGCCGAGGACCTCTCTCGTTTTCATCGCAGCTTCAATCGCTCTACGGCCATTCTTTCTCCTACTGTCTTGTTGATCGAAACAGTGATACGAGCGTGAGCAGCAAACTTATTTTCGGCGAAGACAGAGATCTATTAACTCATCCGGAACTGAAATTCACATCGCTAATCGGCGGAAAGGAAAATCCAGTCGACACATTCTACTATCTGCAAATCAAATCGATCTTCGTCGGAGGAGAGAAGCTCCAAATCCCCGAGGAGAACTGGAAAATTTCCGCCGACGGCGCCGGCGGAACAATCATCGATTCCGGCACAACTCTCAGCTATTTCTCCGATCCGGCTTACCGAATCATCAAAGAAGCATTCCTGAGGAAAGTAAAGAACTATAAACTGGTTGAAGATTTTCCGATCTTACATCCTTGCTACAACGTCTCCAGCGCTGATAAACTTGAATTTCCAGAATTCGAAATCCAGTTCGCCGATGGCGCCGTGTGGAAATTCCCGGTGGAGAATTACTTCATCAGAATCGAGCAATTCGATATGGTTTGCTTGGCGATGTTAGGGACTCCAAAATCGGCTCTGTCGATCATCGGAAATTACCAGCAGCAGAATTTTCACATACTGTACGATACGAAGAACTCGAGACTGGGGTTTGCGCCGATGAGATGCGCTGACGTTTAATTAATTCCATCTCTAAGCATAATCTTAATCTTAGAAGTAGAAGAACACTGTTCTTTCTTGTATTATTATTAATTTTTTTAGTGTTAATAATTTAATTTTCTCGAGAGAGGAGAGCATACAAATGTTTTTGTGGGAAAAAAAGAACAAGTTAACAACATTATTATTATTATTATTATTATTTTGTTAAATACCACCCAAGTCTTCCATTTCATTCGTTCTGCTACTTTTTCGACTTAATTAGTTTTAATTTGAATATAATTTAATAAAAAAATGAATAAATAGTAATAATATTTTTCATATAAAAAAAGTATTTTCAAAATTGTTAAAAAAATCTCCATAATTTTTTTTATGAATTATGAACACTAAATTTATATAAAAACGTTACAAAATTTTTAAAATTTGTTAGTCTCAATAAAAAAAAAGGAATAATTGCAATATATATATATATTTGGAGACATAAGTTTGAGGACCTCAACGAATATGACATGCTCGTGTTGACAAAACGGTAAACAGTATCAAACATCACCATCAAAAACTAATTTTCTCATATAAACATTTGAGCGATTTGTCAAATAAACATTAAACCAAAAAGGTTGATAAGTCGACGTGTTAGATATTTTATTGTATTGATAGTTCATGGCTAGTTTAAAGTTTGAAATTTTTAATATTTCGATAATGTCATAATTGAACTATAACGAATTGATTAAATTATATTTTAGTTGTATAATTATAGTTAGTTACAATTTGGTCTCTCAATATTTAAAGTTTTAATTTAGTTATATATTCTCGTATCTCATAATATGTCGACATATACACACATAAAATATGAGACATTATTTTTTACTAGACGATAACTAATTATTATTTTTTATTTGACTTTATGATATTATTTAACACGTAAATATATTTATATAAAATGAGTTGGACTCAAATTAAGACTAATTTCACAAAATTCAAACTTTTTATAATTAAAAAAATAAAATAAATATTAATAAAAAAAATCTAAAATTTTGTATTATTTCAAAAAAAAAAAAAAAAAAAAAAAGACGTATATGAAAATTCTGGTGGAAACAAAAAACACAGACGCATTTCAAATGGGCCGGGCCGGTCCAGTACTCGTGCGACCCAATTGCGAAGCAGATCTGTTTAGGTTTTACTGAGCGTAGCGCTGTGGAGAGAACCAGCTCAAAGCACGTTGCCGATCTCTCTCAGATTATCGAGTGCAAAATGGTCTCATTCAGGGTAAGAATCTGCTTCATGGACACTCAAATCTAGTCGGTTGTTCTTTTACATTTTTTTTTTTCTGAACATTTTCATGTCTGATAAGAATGAGTTACAGTTGTAAAAGAATGCGTTGCAGTTGTTCATTCGGTTCTTTTAATCCATTTGGAAGTGAATTTGCATGATTTTGATCTGTTTTTCATTTGTTTTCTCCCTTGCTTTCACGGAAAGCAGTTTCATCAGTACCAGGTCGTGGGGAGGGCTCTTCCTTCTGAAGCGGATGAGCATCCCAAGATTTATCGGATGAAGCTTTGGGCTACCAACGAGGTCCGAGCCAAATCCAAGTTCTGGTATGCTGTTTAATCCGTCGAGTATTATCATCGTTTTGCTTGTTTACTGGGAGTTTGAATAATTATGTTCATCTTGATCCTGTAGTCCTAGTTTAGCAGTTCTTAAATTTTCATATTACTGTTCATCAGTGCATTTAAGTTGTACAGTATCATTCCTTTTGCAAATTCATAGAAGTGCATGACTCATTAGATGGAAGATGTATTTTGTTCATTCAGGGATCTGTCATTTACTGTGTTCTATTTCTACCTATGATTTCAAACTCCAAGAGAAAATTTGAAAGCAAAAAATGATTAGTTTTCAAAAACTTGTTTCTGTTTTTTGAGAATTGGTTCAGAATTCAAAGTAGTCCTTAAGAAAGACAAGAAAAACATACTGAAAAAATGTTTTCATACACATTGCAAATTCAAAATTCAAATTTGTTCGTCTCAAATGGATTGAAGTTGTTATCCTGATTTCCTGATCCTCACACTGATAGGTACTTTTTGAGGAAGTTGAAGAAAGTCAAGAAGAGCAATGGTCAAGTTCTTGCCATCAACGAGGTATTGGGCCTAGAACACGCTTCTATATATTATGTCTTTTTTGTGCGACCATGCCAGTAGTCAATTGAGCTAGTTTCAGCTTTTTTGTTGCTCAACTCAAATGTGTTAGGTTTCTTTTGTCTACGAACTCCTCTATTTCATATACAAACTTTTCAATATCATTCCTCCGAATGGAAAAAGAACATAGCGGGTTCATTCAAGTCTTGATGTATGCTTGCTACGTTGTTGTACGTTTCATAAAGCGTGTGCGTTTCTTCTAAAGTTTTCCTTAGTTTCTAGAATACGTATGCATATTTATGTTTTTTTCGGATGAGATATAAGTATAATGGGAGCATTTGCCATTCCATTTGAATAGTTACACTCCTAAGGGTTTATTTGGTTGGATGTTTTGTTTAAGATGCTAGAAAAATACAATGTATGAGAATAGAATGTCGGGGAATCAGATAACTGTGTTTGATGTTAAATGAGAATGCTATTAGAATTTCATATAAATAGATCATATTATTGTTTGGTTCCCACAATTACTTCTATCTGTTTCATGTAAGATTCTTGGCTGCAAGTGAGCATCCCTTTTCTATTCCTTAGTTTCCTCCCTTACTGTTGCCTCCATGCTCTAAATCAATGATCTCAAATTCGTTTTGCAATTCGTAGATTTTTGAAAAGAACCCAACCAAGATCAAGAACTACGGTATTTGGCTGCGGTATCAGAGTCGAACTGGTTATCACAACATGTACAAGGAGTTTCGGGATACGACACTGAACGGGGCTGTCGAACAAATGTATAACGAGATGGCTTCTCGCCATAGGGTGAGGTGCCCATGCATCCAAATCATCAAGACAGCAACTGTTCCTGCAAAACTGTGCAAGAGGGAAAGTACGAAGCAGTTTCATGACTCAAAGATCAAATTCCCTTTGGTGTTTAAGAAGGTGAGACCACCCACCAGGAAGCTGAAGACAACATACAAAGCATCTAAACCCAACTTGTTTATGTAATTGTGTTCATCTTTCATTTAATTATTGATATGGGTATAGATTTACTTAGAGAATTAGATGAAATTTCTGCCAAACCATTCTTTTCTGTAGCACAATTATTTCTCTGTTTTGGAGACTGAGATGAGATTCACAATTTTGGTTGGACTGATATAAAGCAAATTTTGTTGTCTTGATGTAAGCTTTGGTCTTATTCACATGTAAACCTAGCCGAGCTTACCCATGGCAGGCATTCTCGCCGGACCATTTAACCATAGAGCCGCCGTAGTCGCCGGACTCTCGGTTGACCGTTCTCTCTTCACCAGCACAAGTCCCAGATTCTTCTTCCCCGGTTGCCCGTGTTTAGCCATAGAATTGCATACCAATTTGAGTAAGTAAGATTTGTTAGCCGTTGATTGAAGAAGTTTAGAAGATGGGTTGTGCAATTTTAAATTGATGATATATATATGTTACAAGTTCCTCGTATAGATGTTTAAGGTTCATTTGTTCGTTCCAATGAGATATAAATGGTTAAGGTTCTTTTGTTCGAAATGGACAAATGATTTTCAAAAGAGACATAAATGGTTAAGGTTGTTCAAAAGAGACAAATGGTTAAGATTCCACCTACTTCTTCTTTTGATTTAATTATTTGTTTCGAGATATTTTACTCGTGGATCATTTTCAACAATGAAAACAAAACGAGTAGGTGGTCGACAAAAGGTCAAAGCCTCCTGTTGTAAATTGCAATAGAGCAGCCTCCATAATATGACCTTACCACTAGAATTTGAGTTGTGGTAGGTGGGATTTTACTGCCTGGTGGGTGGTAGGTGAGAGCGGAAATGGCGGCCTACCAGTCTCCACCATTTTTAAGCAACATTTCTGCAATTTCACTATGTTTCTTTCGATCCATTTGCCTTTGTTTGTTCAGTTTCTTCCGATCGCCTGCCGCCGCTTTTGATTGCTCATTTCGCGAACTTCAATCCAGAATTTCGAGTTCAGAATGGCGCAGCAAGTTGTTAACCCAAACGAGGAGGTAGTTCTTGACTTCATCTGTGACTTTCTGGATTGCGACACTTTATTATTTGTTTTTAATCATTTTACTTGCTTTCTCGTAAATTTGTGGAAGTTTCTCACTCTTTCATTCACTAAATGCATGCGCGAAATCAACCTTCAGGTTGTTCTAGGAGAAGAATCTGGGCATGTTAGGTTGATCACATTGAATCGGCCAAGACAATTGAATGTCATCTCATCCAAAGTGGTGCGTAAATTTATCTTAAAAAATTGTGATGTTCTAGCATTTTTCGCTTCTCTCTGATTGTGTTTGCGTGTAGGTTTCTCTTCTGGCTGAATACTTAGAAAAATGGGAAAATGACGATCAAGCAAAACTTGTAGTTTTTAAGGTCAGTTCTATCATCCATGCTTCAAACTACGGGCATGATAGGACAATCCAAACAAATAAGAATCATAAGTTTTCTTTTATGATTTCATCTTCATGTGTCTTAAACAGGGAGCTGGTCGAGCCTTTTCTGCTGGTGGAGACTTAAAGATGTTCTTTGATGGCAGGAATACAAGTAGGTGCTCGTTTCCTTTTGAAACACGATGATGCCACTGTTAGTAGATAGCTTTACCTTTTGAGCTTTCCCTCTTAAAACGCGTATGCTAGGGAGAGATTTTCTCACACTTTTAGAGAATGTTTCGTTCTCCACTCCAATCGATATTGGACCTCACAAAATAGCTCTTTAGAATATGTGGGATGGGAATGAGAACAACGATTTCGATGCTTAAATTTCAATGATCACTACGTTAGATTTAGATTTCTTATGCATCGTGCTTGACAGGGGATTCATGCCTTGAAGTTGTCTACCGAATGTATTGGCTCTGCTATCACATCCACACCTATAAGAAAATCCACGTAATGATTTTTCTAAACCTATTATACAAGAATCGTTGAGAAACATGTCTATTAAGACATATTTTTCCCCTTAAAAAGTTTGGTTAAGTTGAGTTCTTTGGCTTTTCTGCTCATATCAATCGCAGGTTGCACTTGTTCATGGAATTTCAATGGGGGGAGGTGCATCATTCATGGTGCCGATGAAATTTTCAGTTGTCACAGAGAAAACTGTGGGTTTTTTTTTTTTTTTTTTTTTTTT
>NW_019268524.1:3845489-3859068 GCF_002738365.1 Cucurbita moschata
TTTTTTTTTTTTTTTTTTTTTGTCTATTTTAGACGTTGTTTGATTTCAGTTTCCTTAGTAATTCCGAAGAGATGAGTTTCAAGGATTCTTTGATACAGGTTTTTGCCACTCCAGAAGCAAGTATTGGGTTTCACACTGATTGTGGTTTCTCTTATATGCTTTCTCATCTTCCTGGACATTTGGGTAAGAAAAAATTGAAAATGAACTCTTTTGAGTTGCATTTCTGGACATAATAGCTTAAAAGGTTCACTTAATTTATTCTAAACATTTTCTTTAAGAGTTCATGCTCTTTTTCTTTGGTTGAAAGTTCATCAAAATCGAAATATCTCTTGATTTTAACTAAACTGAAAATTTTGACATCTTTTTCCTAAGTTGATTGAATAACGATGTGGACATTTGCAGGAGAATACTTGGGGTTAACTGGGTCCAGGTTGAACGGCAAGGAACTGGTTGCAGCTGGGCTTGCAACACATTTTGTTCCTTTAGAGGTAAGTTTAGCCTTCTCTCTTTATGTATATATGTGTTAATGTTTAAGTATATTACATCTGTAATAGCGCATCCCAAGTCCATCGAGCCCAAAAGGTTTTTAAAACGAGTTGCTAGAGAGAGGTTTTCAAATCCTTATAAAGGGTGTTTTGTTCTCCTCCCCAACCGATGTGGGATCTCACAATCCACCTTCTTTAGGGTCTAGCATCCTCGTTGGCACTTGTTCCTCTCTCCAAACGATGTGAGATCTCACAACACTGATGTCCACGGAGTTCTGTTACTATTGTGTTTGAGCTGTCGATGTCAGTGGTAACTCCTGTGAATCGAGCTGTTGATGAGCAGGTGTTACAAGTTGGTTTCAGAGCCTAGGTTATAGGTTGAGGTTGAGTTGTAGAAAAATTCACCTCGTAATGTTAGTAGATACTCAAGAAACTCCTGAGACTATTGCTGAGAAACCAGAGGTAGATCAAGGTTCCAAGACAACGAAGCAAGTGGAGTTGAGATTGAGTTGCAAAAAAAATCACCTAGTGATGTTGTAACAGATACTCAAGAAACTCCTGAGATTGTTGTAGAGGAACCAGTGGTGGAGCAAGTGACACTTGAACCGGTGTTGAAAAGATCATTCAATACTATCAGAGTACCACAGATATGTATGTACTTTTATTCCACTATCTATTGCTGACTCTGGTGAAAGGGAGGTGAAAGGGAACTAGAGTTCTTTGATGCTACAGTTGGAGGATACAACCAAGTAGGAGCAAGCCATGGATGATGGGATGTTTAGACTTCAAAAGTGTGTTGTACTGAAACTAAGTACATGACAATGGCTGAAGTTGAAAAGCTGAGTACGTGACAATGGCTGAAGCTGAAAAGGAGATGATATGGATGACTGACTATCTGGAAGAATTGGGCAAGAAGCAGCACAAAAAGATTCTTTATAAAGATAGTGAGAGTGTTATACAGTTGGTGAGGAACCCGGTCTATCATAAAAGTTTTTTTATAAAGATAGTCAGAGTGTCATACAGTTGGTGAGGAACCCGATCTATCATACAAAGACGAAACACAGAAGGCGATACTATTTCACTTGCAGGTTAGTGGAAGATGGGGATGTGTTTGGAGTGGATAGAGGGTGCAAAGAATCTAGCAAACATGTTGATAAAATGTGTTGATGTTGGAATAGTGAGGTTGTGCAAAGCCTCAATTGGTATGGTGCAGTGAAGATGCTGATGGTCGTTTGAGAATGAAATTCTTGGTTGACTGGATCAGTCGTTTGAGAATGAAATTCTTGGTTGACTGGATCAGTCTCGAAGTGGAAGAATTGTTAGGTTATAGATTTTGCTGCTTATTTATAACTTAGTCAACAGTCAATACATAGTAAAGTATACTTTACATAGTAAAGCTATATATAGTAAACTGAATCATATATATTAAAGAGATTTGAAAATGGGTTATATTTGGTAAAAAATTGGTTATATTTGGTAAAGCTATATATAGTAAACTGAAAATATATTTTCTACCGTAACCAATATAAAACCTTTACCCAATATTCTCTCTCCTATATTTTGTGTTCATCTAGATCGAGTGTGTGTTGTTGTGCAATTCTAATAGCAATAACTCTCCCGTTCTGCATAAGTACGCAACCCAACTCATTCTTAGAGGCATCACTATAAATTACCAGATTCTCAATACCGTCAGGTACAGTAAGCACGGGTGCTGATGCCAGTCTTTCCTTGAGTTCTTGAAACTTCTTTCACAAGCTCAACTCCACTCAAGTGCCTTTCCTTTTCTAGTTAGCAATTTTCGCAAAGTCTTTAATAAATTGTATGTAATACCCTCTTAAACCTAGGAAACTTCTCACCTCAATAACGGTAGTTGGTCGAGCCCAACCTATAACTTATAACTGTCTCCACCTTTGCTGGATCAATAACTATGTCATCCTTGTATACCACATAGCCAAGGAATACCACCTTCTGAAGCTAGAACTCACATTTCGAGAATTTGGTATATAGTTTTTGTTCACGTAGTAACAACAGGACTTTCCTCAAATATATTCTCAACATCTGTCTTGGAATAAACCAAGATATCAACAATGAACACAATCACAAAAGAATCCAAGAAATTCTGGAATACTCGATTCATCAGCTCCATAAACACAGCAGGGGCATTAGTCAGACCAAAGGACTACACGACAAACTCATAGTGCCCATAACGAGTACGGAAAGCTGTCTTCGGTATGTCCTCTTCTTTGACTCTTATCTGATGATAACTAGAATGAAGATCAATCTTCGAAAATACTGCTGCCCCTTGAAACTGATCAAACAAGTCATCAATTCGTGGCAACAGATACTTATTTTTAATTGTCACCTTATTCAACTCTCTATAATCAATACAGAAACGTAATGTACCATTTTTCTTCTTCACAAACAACATTGGAGCTCTCCACAGTGACACAATAGGTCATATGAACCCCTGGTTCAACAACTCTTGTCCCATTTTTCTTCTTCACAAACAACACTAGAGCTTCCCACAGTGACACAATGGGTCATATGAACCCCTGGTTCAACAACTCTTGTACCATTTTTCTTCTTCACGAACAACAACACTGGAGCTTCCCACAGTGACACAATGGGTCATATGAACCCCTGGTTCAACAACTCTTGTACCATTTTTCTTCTTCACGAACAACAACACTGGAGCTTCCCACAGTGACACAATGGGTCATATGAACCCCTGGTTCAACAACTCTTGTACCATTTTTCTTCTTCACGAACAACAACACTGGAGCTTCCCACAGTGACACAATGGGTCATATGAACCCCTGGTTCAACAACTCTTGTACCATTTTTCTTCTTCACGAACAACAACACTGGAGCTTCCCACAGTGACACAATGGGTCATATGAACCCCTGGTTCAACAACTCTTGTACCATTTTTCTTCTTCACGAACAACAACACTGGAGCTTCCCACAGTGACACAATGGGTCATATGAACCCCTGGTTCAACAACTCTTGTACCATTTTTCTTCTTCACGAACAACAACACTGGAGCTTCCCACAGTGACACAATGGGTCATATGAACCCCTGGTTCAACAACTCTTGTACCATTTTTCTTCTTCACGAACAACAACACTGGAGCTTCCCACAGTGACACAATGGGTCATATGAACCCCTGGTTCAACAACTCTTGTACCATTTTTCTTCTTCACGAACAACAACACTGGAGCTTCCCACAGTGACACAATGGGTCATATGAACCCCTGGTTCAACAACTCTTGTACCATTTTTCTTCTTCACGAACAACAACACTGGAGCTTCCCACAGTGACACAATGGGTCATATGAACCCCTGGTTCAACAACTCTTGTACCATTTTTCTTCTTCACGAACAACAACACTGGAGCTTCCCACAGTGACACAATGGGTCATATGAACCCCTGGTTCAACAACTCTTGTACCATTTTTCTTCTTCACGAACAACAACTCTGGAGCTTCCCACAGTGACACAATGGGCATATGAACCCCTGGTTCAACAACTCTTGTACCATTTTTCTTCTTCACGAACAACAACACTGGAGCTTCCCACAGTGACACAATGGGTCATATGAACCCCTGGTTCAACAACTCTTGTACCATTTTTCTTCTTCACGAACAACAACACTGGAGCTTCCCACAGTGACACAATGGGTCATATGAACCCCTGGTTCAACAACTCTTGTACCATTTTTCTTCTTCACGAACAACAACACTGGAGCTTCCCACAGTGACACAATGGGTCATATGAACCCCTGGTTCAACAACTCTTGTACCATTTTTCTTCTTCACGAACAACAACACTGGAGCTTCCCACAGTGACACAATGGGTCATATGAACCCCTGGTTCAACAACTCTTGTAGTTGCAGATTCAATTCTTTCAATTCTTCTGGGACCATCGTGTTAGAAGCTTTAGAAATAGATGTCGTTCCTGGTTCCAGTTTAATGCCAAAGTTGACTTCCTGCTGTGGTAGCAACTCAGGTAATTCATCAAGGAAGACATCCAGGAACTCATTCACCACAGGTATAGCTCTCACTTCTACAGCACTAGCCAGGAGCACCACAGCACCACGACGAATCAACTTTCTGGTCTTTAAAGTATTTATCGTCTTGGGAATACTTCCTGATAGTTTGATACTTGAGCTTAGTAATTTTATGGGTTTTGATTACAAAGAAATTGAAGAATGTAAATATATTGTATATTAGCCAAAGGTAAGCATGACCCCCTTTTACTGACTGATATGAAATGCATTTAGTATGAACCCTTTGTTTACTATACTTCAGTTTTGCTGCATTGTTATCTGTTCTTATTTGATCCTATATCCGTGTAACGCAGAAATTGGGCGAACTAGAGAAGCGTTTGATTAGCTTAAACTCCTATGATGAGAATTCAATCAGATCTGCAATTCAAGAATTTTCTTCAGAATTTCAGCTGGATGAATGTAGTGTCTTGAAAAGGTTATGAATGGAATAGAGAAATAGTTTCCTGTTCATATAATATCTCTCAATCTCTCTCGCGCTACGAGTTCATAATGAATCCGACAGCTAAAGTTAAATGTTTGGAATGTTCCAGGCAATCTGTAATTGATAAATGCTTTTCGAAGGAAACTGTCGCAGAGATTATAAACTCTTTTGTAAGTCTTTCTCCTTCTTTCTTTCTCCCTCTCTCTCTTAGCAGCTGGGCCTCATGAACTTTTGGACAATGTTTTTTCAGGAAGCTGAGGCAAGTGCAGAAGGAAATGACTGGATAGTTCCTGTTCTGAAGGGACTAAAGAGATCATCCCCTACTGGACTGAAAATAACTCTAAAATCGGTACAAAATTCAACTTCATAAGTAGTACCAAATTGTGAGATCTCATGTCAGTTTGGGAGGAGAACGAAACACCATTTATAAGGGTGTGGAAATCTCTCTCTAGTAGACATGTTTAAAAACCTTGAGGAAAAATCCGAAAGGAAAAACCCAAAGAGGATAATATCGGCTGCTAACGGTGGATCTAGGTCATTACACAAATACAAATATTTCTCTTGTGATTGGTAAACCTTGTTCATTCCTTGTCACGTCAAGCTAAAAGGAAATGAAAATTTTCATTTCTAGATCAGATTTATAATGCTTTGCTAGAAGATGGAAGTTCTTTTTTGCACAAGATTTACTATTATCAATTGGGTAATTTTTGGAATCTTAGGCTTCAACTACTGGTTTTTACCGGATGGGAAGTTCTTATTTAATCCTTTTTTTTCGCAGAATTAGTAGTTTTGACCTCGTGTCTTGATTTGCAGATACGTGAAAGTCGAACGCAAACACTTCAAGAATGTTTGAAGAAAGAATTCAGGGTGACAATGAATATCTTACGCACCCTCATCTCTGGAGATGTTTATGAGGTAATTATTGGTTATTGATAGCTAAGAGAATAAAGAAATGGCCACTTCTGAACTAACCATTTTCCTAATGACCATAGGGTATTAGAGCTCTCACTATTGACAAAGACAATTCTCCTAAGGTTTCCTTCTCTATTCTATCTTTGTTTTCACGCTCGTGTTCGTGTTCTCGTGTGTATCTGTAAGGAGGAAGGCTTGTCTTTTTATCTAAAAATTATTGAACTGTATACAGTGGGATCCGCCAACTCTTGAGAAGGTCAACAGTGACAGGGTCGATGAAGTATTCGAGCCTTTCGGGGAAGATTTGGAACTCCAAGTACCCATAAACGACACGCATAGGTAGGTACACCATTTGAAGATTAAGAATATCAAGTCGGGTTTGGAAAATGATGAAGTAATAAGCTATTGTTGAGCATGAAATTGCAGGTGGAGTGGTAAATATGAAGATTCAATCTATGCAACCCCGAAGGTGGAGTAAGTTCTTTGGTCTGCAACACAGCTGCTATGCTTGGAATACCTTCTTTTCATGTCTATAATTCTTGCAGGCCTGATTTTATCATATATGATCATATATGTAAAACATCTTTTATTAAAAATGCAAAACATCTTCGATAAAACAGATACTATTTGAGAAGAAAGAATATAATATAATGTTACATCATTTCTAAAATATTAAATATAGGTCGTTAATGGAGAGAAATATTTTCCCACTTCCCATTCTTCATCTAAACAAAGATTTCTTGTTCGACCCCATCAATTAAATAAACATCTCCGACCATTCGAAGTAGCTTTACAAACTCTGGAAACATAAGATTCTAGGGGTGTACATTCAACATGACAATTTGACAACTCAAACAAACTCTGGAACTGAATTGATTCGGTTTCGGGTTGACCTGAGCCAAATAAAAATATATAAATTATATTAAGGAGTGGTACCTCGGCCTCTGACGATAAGGATATATATATATTTTAATATTATTTATATTTTGTTTAATTTCTTTTATATTATTATTTTTTATTTTTTATGTGAATAATTATAGTTTGATTTGTATTTATTTGTGAACTTTTTAATATATTTTATCTAAAGTTATATCTAAATAATTATAAATTTTGGATAAATAAAACTTAATAAATTGTGTATAAATAAAACTCAATATTTTTTTTTGACAAGCAATCCAACTCGAACCCAACCTAAAAATAGAGGGTTAGGTTGGGTTGAGTTACCAATTCAACCAACCCAAACTTTTGAATTGGATCAAAATAATCCTTCAACCCAACACACCCAACTCGGACCATGTACACGAGATTCAACCATCCTAGGATTCCCTTTTTTTTGTGGTAATTTTCCATCACATTTCAGTATATCAACAAAACAGAATATTTTGATGGCAATTAGGTAACATAGGAACACGTCTCCCTGAACTGTTAGTTGCTTGGGGTCTTGTACAAACAGACGACAAAGAACATGGTTTAGAGAGGAAGGAAAAGCCAAAGTTACAAGGGTCAGAAATAATTAACGAATACAAAACTCCAAATCAGTGAGATATTTCAACATATGGGTATATGCACCAATCATAGCTAAATATTACACAAAAAACACCAGCAGAAGCTTAGGAGGGAAACCGAATAAGATAATAGAGCAAAGAAACGTGGGACTGAAAAGACTATGACACTCCTGGGAAGGACAACCGATCTCGAAGAGTATCGAAAATTGATGACGCTGCTGAATTTTGTGCAAAGGTTAATTTTAATCGACCTAGTAATTCTCCATCCTTTGCTTGTGAAGCAGCGTCGGCTGCTTCCTTGGCCATGCCAATCCGAGCATAAGCCTGTAAAGAAGATAAATATCACACTTTTACAATGTGCACATGTTGCTAGATAGCTGCTCAATCGGTGATTATGTTGAATAAACTTGATTCAATAGATAAATCTGGTTTTCAAGTGCCACAATTTGGAAATTTCATGATTTGAATGCTAAAATTTTCATCTTTGGTAAGATCGTAAATTCCCATCTATGAGACTACCAGGCAGCAATACAAGCAAAAAATTGAAGCTATAGTATGCATGGGTTAGAATGTTATATTACCTCTGCTCTTTCTCGTGGATCTGCAAGTTTGGGAATATATTTCAGTGCCTCAGCCTTTTCATCTGCTTCAATGCAAGCCTCAACAAATGGCTTGTAGCCTGTTAGAAGAAAAAAACGAAAGAGAGATTAATGATCAAAAGCCTAATTGAATATCACAATTCTAATTAAGGTTGAAGCACCGAAATATATTCAAAAAGTCAAAAGTAATTTTTCTTTTTCTTCTTTTTCTTTTCTAAAACATGAATGGAAAGAGTTACAAGCATAATCACAAGTTTACACATGAAATCGTGTACCGAGAGTTAGAATCCAAGTAGCTACAACCTAACGAGCATGGTTGAAATGAGAGTGAGTTGGTGAAGAACCCATGAGTAATTTCTCACTCTTGTTCATGGAAGCACCTTTGTGCGCAAGTGCTTTCCAAAAATATTTTCGTTAAGATAAAATCTCAGAAACGGTTTGCATCTCAGTTCAAGGCAGAATAAGTAAGCATGTAAATATGTATCATTCTAATAGGAGAAAGTAATTTTCTCTATGAAAGCAGAAAAATGAATAATCTAATAATTGGACATTTACCGATTGGCGGTCTTTTCTCCTTCGAGAACGTTTCCAATGCAACCCAATCTCTTGTGGTAGCCAAAGCAAAAACTTTAAGCCAATACCATCTCTTCTCAGAAACCTGAGGCACAACATGAAAAAAACAGCTGGGAGATATGAATAGGAACACATGAACAAAGTAATTATCCTACAATACCATACACGGAGGGAAATAGCAAATTGAAGTTCACATACCTTGAATTCTGTTTTAACTTTTAGAGCAGCTCGATGATTTCCCAACACAATACATGTTCGAATTGTATCATTAATACTTGAATCAACAAAAATGGCCTGCTTCGTACTTACCTCTAGATCATGTTGTATTCTGCAGACGAGATCAGAGAATGATTTAGTGGTGTTATGTCTTTTTATATTCACAAACACAAAGTAACCAAGCTTATACTAACTTCAACAATTTTGCATGCTCTTCAGCAGCTTTTGACTCGAAAACATGTTCCTTGGTCTCTGCAAAAAGACTCTGGACCTTCTCAATGAGTTTAATGCGTGGACTATGGAGTGGAGATCCCTTGCTAGCCATTGGATTTTTCCCTAGCACCCACGACTCTTTCCAGAGCAGAAAAGCTACCTCCTGTAAAAATAAATAAACTGTATTAGAAAGGGTATAGGAGAATGGCCGTTGAAGTGTCATCACAGAATGATTAATGCCAATAAAAAATTGTTGTTCATCTTTAACTGTCTTATCTCATCGAAGGTGCATCTTACGTGGTTTAAAGAAAAGAAAAAATGATGTCCTAGCCACAAAGAGGGTAGGAGAATTTGGGTTCTAAAGAGACTCGGGATTTTCCACCTATTACCTTTTTATTCATCTCGGAACTCAGGACTAAGGATGAAATTCTAAATAAACTCTTGAGCTTTTGACTATGTGAAAGCGCCAATATTCAAAGATTTAAGGTTTTCTATTTGGTCCTCAGTCTCAGACACATGGGGGTATCAACATGGCCGATCAGATCCAAAAAGATCATTTTGGTGCACTTTCTTTTGCTCCGAAGAAATGAAGAAACTTATCATTCCAAATAAAAGATATACTCCACATAACAGACCTACCATTTCTCTAATCCATATAAAAAAAGTACAAACTCGTGAGATACGTTTCAACATATAAATTGAAAAAAATAAAGATGCGACCAATATTGAACATAAGACGTACATGAAGTTGTCCAGTTGATAGGAAAAAGTCCTTCAGAAATTCATGCTTATAGCACCTGAAGGATATAACATAATCAGTCAAGCAAATAAAAAGGTCATGTCTAAGTACAAGTGCATCTTAAAACAAGAGATGAGCTCAAGAACCAAACATGAGACGATGTCATGAGTCTATGCTTCCATTAAGCCATACAATTAATAACCAGCAATCCACTAAATAAACACTAGAAGTTTGGTAGATCAAGAGTATGATATTTGTAGTGTCATAATGAACATCTGCATGCCTGCTATTTTTTATTATCCGCATCTACGAGCCCTGCGAGCAGTCTGAAAATATTACGTTCAGTTTATTCTCCTTTTGATACAGTGGAACCTGACAAATTTTTTATGTAACCCCAAAGAATTACAATAAGTGGAAACCAAACAGTTCTCCAACACATTAGTGTAAGCATACAAAGAAGAAAAATGATATGTCCATTGCAGCCTACATAAGCTTTTAATTCGTCAACAATTCACAAGAGTTGGTTCCATTGACTTCTTATTTTATCTCATGGATTTTAATGGAAGACAGTTTACAACAAATGAAAACATAGACAAATATAGTGGAGGACGAGAAATCCTCAAGTTAAAAGACTGAATAAAAACAAAGAAAATCTCACTCATATAGATTAAATAGAGGCAAAATTAACCTCAAAGTAAAAATTGAAGAATCTGCAATCTTAAAATAAAGTATTAAGCTTTTGGCATCAAATCTATTACTGGAGGAATAGAAATGTTCATACATACCGGGCATAAGTAACAAATAAATCACGTGCCTGAATTCTGGCTTGTATCATTCCAAAGAATTCCAGTGGTTGCTTCTGCATAAAAGCCAATTATGCATTCTATTCAAAAGTTTTCTTTTTATGGAAAAAAAACAAGCTTTCGTTAAGAACATGCATGCTATTTAAAAGTTGTAAATACCACTTAGATCTTATTTATGCATATCTTAGACTCATAAAATATGCAGACGTGTGATAAGAAATCATACATATATTAGATATTATTGAAGAATTACCTTTTGCCAGATATGGAAGAGAACAAGATAAACAAGATCAGTATCACCACTTTCAGTTGCTTTGATTAATGCAGTGTCTTCTTCTCCTATGCTTAACAAGAGAGGTACCTAAATGGACAAAGTGAAAAAAGGAAACGAGTTCATGATAAATATTTTCATAATAATTTATTTCTCTTTCATCTACAATTCCACTTCCATAGTATAACAAAAATGTATCCACATACATTGAAAGGATATGATAGCATCAACAACAAAGGAAAAAAATCGTGTCCGTTTGAAAATTCTCAACCTGATTGAAACAGTCTCGTAGTTTGAAAATGCATGTTCAAAAACTACATTGCCAGTATCGAATACACCGAAGTGAAGTTTTTTTTTTTTTTGGAAGAGAAACAGAGAGATTTCCTTGATAAATGAAATGGATAGCCCACAAAAGTGAGCAACAAGAAAGAAATCCATATGTTTAATAAGGCAGTAAGACTAATCTCTAAAGGGGTGTGAACTTTTACACCAAAATAAAGTATTGAAAGAACTAAATCAAATAACCCCTCAAAAGACCCACAATTGTCTTTGAAGTACCGCTCATTCCTTTCATGCCAAAGAGACCAAAAGAAGGAATGGTTGAAGGCCATCCAAAGAGCGTTTGCATCTCCTTTGAAAGGATGTACCACAAAAATCAGAGATAGGAAGTCAAAAATATTCCCAGGCAACGCTGTACTCTATCCAAAAGCTGACATCATGAAATTCCATTACCGATTTGCAAAAGAGCAAAAATTGAAGGAAAGATGAAGAAGCTCTATCACATTTGGTTAGTAATGGCCATAAGGATATTTTGGACCCTCCTTTGTGGGTAAATCCCAGTAGTGAGGCTTTCTGGGACTCTGAGTAGAAGAAGGTTATTGGAGGAGTTCAGGAATTTGGTGCATTTTGGCACACATCTGACTTCTCTTTAGGTTCATATTTCAAAATAGCAAGAGAGTTCTTCTGCACTGTCCAACCGAACAAGCTTTGTTTGCCAAAGTAAGCACTCTCATTTCTGAAACAGCAGACCTAGACATGGTGAAACTACAACAAGATTTTGATGGGAACCACCAATTACTTCTTTGAACCGCTGCATTTTAGAGAAAACGTTGATGCATCCATGGAGGTTCTGATGCTTAGCATGCATCAGCCCGAGTTTGTGTGAGTGAGAGAGAAGAGAGGAGAGTGATGCGCATTTTGGGTGGTTTGGGTTCTGTCATTCAGCTTTCCAGGGCACTGAGCTATTTGAACAGCCCAACCTTGGATGGGTATTGTCCCTATGAATCTAAGGGATTTTCTTTCCAGCTCCCTTTTGGCCCAAAGTTCATAAGAAGAGAGAGGAAACCGTGAACATTTGCAATCCCAACAGCCTTGTGGAATATGCAGAAAGAGAGGAAAAGAAGACCTTTTTAAAAGAAAAAAGAAAAAGAAAAAGAAAGGAAACGAACACGTAGGTTCCAAAGCAGCTGAGTTTTTCTATGTTTTGAACTAGTATTTTTACTAAAAAGTATTTCTACTTATTAACTTTGCTAAAAATATGCAATTATAGAAAGAAAAAAAAAAAAAAAAAGAAGCAAATTGGAGAGCTTTTGCAATCTCCTGGGCCTTTTTCAGTCTAATGTTGTATGGTTAATCATTGTGTCTGCTGCTGTATGTTTTTTTTCTAAATAAAAAATCTGGAGATATACTGATGGAAAAACAAAGAGACAACTCGTATACTACAGGATATTCGTAGATCTTCTCTTAATATATATGTTTTTATGCCCAAAAATAACAGAATCCAAGAAGAAGAAATGACATGTAAAGAAATAAAGACCTGTTTGGAGGACCGCGGTTCATGATCAACAAGCATAGCAGCTAATTTCCTGCGACCAATTTTATCAGCATGACCAGCAACGGCAGCATATGATATGCCTTTACACAACTTCAGCTGAATTTCGCAAGAGTTCATTTCAGACGCCATTGCATGATACTAAAGGAACAGAATCTCAATGATTGATATATGATATAAAACCTTATCAAGTAAAACTTCAAGAAGGGTGACATCAGGAATATTTAATGAAGCTGTTATCTTTGAACATGCCCAGTGCATTATCACCACCTCCTGTATAACAGATGCAAAATATAATTATCTTGTTGAGAGCATAAGCAACAAGCCGATAAATGGTAGACATATTCTAAGTACTCAGTGCTTGGATTTTCGTTGAATTTGGTCAATGAGGGAGACATGATATCGAATGGAGCAATGAATTTTTATTTTTACAGCTGTAACAACTTCAAAATCTTATTAGGATGTATCTTACACTTCCTAAAATTGCAAGTTCCCGAAGTACACATTTATTTTCTTCTTTATCGGCCTCATTTCTTCTAGTTTTAGACTGATTTTATCTTTTATCGGTAGGCAAAAGTTGCTTAAAAGTCAGAATCTCAAAGGACCTTCAACCATAAAAGGGGGGGTTAACCATGAGCAGGAAGTAGCTTCCGATCTTATGCTCAAATGTAAATTCAATTCTTCATTTGATGATTCTTCTTAATAGACATTTGAAAAATGAAAATTTTAATGCTTATTCCTCACTGTCTCTTAAGTAAAAGCACTCTGCTTCTTAAATGAAAATTATTCGGGTAATAATTTTATCTTTATTTTCAATTTGTTGTCATTGCAAGAACCAAGGAAACAATTCATTTTATCATGAGTCATTCTACAACATAATTTCCATGTAAATTTCAAAGTTTTTCACAGCTGTGTGTGTGTGGGGGGGGGGGGGGGGGG
>NW_019268524.1:3859155-3878341 GCF_002738365.1 Cucurbita moschata
GGGGGGGGGGGGGGGGGGGGGTCGTATGAAAACACAAGCAACAAAAAAAATCCCCATATGGTTTGATCCACAAATTATAGGATTCTATCACCTGACTCATTCCAAGGTACTCAGAAATCCGTAATGCAAGCAAGTGTTGGTGGGCATTGATTAAACGAGCAATCAGAACAGGTGCTGTAAGAAGCTGAAAGGAACACATTTATTTAGTATGAAGATCCATTATATTTCAAGAAACTGAAAACTCTTATCAGAAATCATAGAGGACCTTGAACTGTTGTATACTGAGAGGGATGCCAATCTCTGGGTTGCGTACAGCATTTAAAACTCGCAATAGTCTGCACATCTCTTGTATTCGTTCGCGATTAAAATTGCTGCCAAAGCCAACTGGATATCATTATGGAGAGCAAAATCAGAGATAACACTAAAAAGAACTTTATATTTTTTAAACGAAACAAATTTCACTAAAGGGTGAAATCGGTAAGAGGTTAAGGATAAGAAATCCTCCCAAAACCTGGCCAAAGGAGTAATCAGTGGGCATGAATCAAAGAGGTAAAGAATAATAACAAAAAACTTAGAGAAGCACTTATTGTTCAAACCACATGACATATTGCCAACAATGTCCAAACGTAAAAAGGTTAAATAAGCTAAATTTGTGCTTGTTTGGAAGGATCATCATACTTAATTCTAAACAAGCTACCACTTAATTATGTTATGACCAAATAAAAAGTAAGAAATGGCAGGCACCTGCCTATTTAAATTCAAAAGAAAAGAGTAAGTACACCCGGAATTTTCCTCATTTAAAACAAAAGAACTAAGAACAAGCAACATCATAAAAAAGTAGTTAAAATGTAACACTAGAATCACTGACCTGCAAAA
The DNA here is from genome assembly GCF_002738365.1 of Cucurbita moschata. Lineage (NCBI taxonomy): Eukaryota > Viridiplantae > Streptophyta > Magnoliopsida > Cucurbitales > Cucurbitaceae > Cucurbita > Cucurbita moschata. The sequence continues at coordinate 3,860,032 of NW_019268524.1, forward strand.
GGCTTGGCCATAGCTGGAAGCTCTTAACAGGGTCTGCTGCCGAGAAATATCAAATTCATGGCCAGCAGCATCCACGCATGCTTCAACAGCCTCATGTAATGATGGGCGTATCAGTCTTAAGTTTTCATCTGCCTGGCCAACATAATATTGACAATTAAATAAAAAGAATAATAACAAATCACAGAAAATATTTCACAGTATTTTGTGGGTACACTAATATTATCATCAAGAACATGAATTTGCAAACTAAAATAAATTTACCATTACAAAACCAGCACCGAGATTTCTTCCAAGCAAAATTAAAAAAATATATATATAGAAAATAAAATATAGTTGAGACCAATTGTGAAACAGGCACTGAATTTTTCTTTCATGTAACTCTATGCTCGAAAATTCTCTTGGAGGGCATATAGTATATGGCAATGGGAAAGTGAATGTGAAGCTTAGAAATAGGATGATTGTGTTTGGTAAATGAGAATGAAACTGGAAAAATATGATTTATATTTATATCTATTTATTGTATGCTTAGAATGCCAATGTCCATTGATACCACTGATTTGTTAAATCTATTCCCCGCCGCCAATGTCCAATCGTAACATAAGTCTGTTAAATCCATTCCCTGTCCCTTTGTGTTGCAAACCAAATGGCTCCTCCTTCATAGTTCTCTAACCAAATGGCTCCTCCTTCATAGTTTCCTAATCAAATGGCTCCTCCTTCTAAAAGATCCTCCGATACCACTTGTAGACATTACAAATAGAAAAAATATTTCAATGAGCTTATAAGACTACAACTACTTGTAACGACCCAAATCCACTGCTAGCATATATTGTCCTTTTTGGGCTTTCCCTTTCGGGCTTCCCCTCAAGGTTTTAAAACGCGTCTGCTAGGGGAAGGTTTACACACCCTTATAAAGGGTGTTTTGTTCTCCTCCCTAACAAATGTGGACATCACACTACTAGTGCTGTGTAAAGTACGGAAAATGACAAAATAACTATTCACTCAAAAATAAACTACTGAAAGATAATTTTTTGGTTCGATTCTCCCAGCAGACTCTCTCCCATAGATTTCAGAGGGACCTTTTTTATCCTCATTGTAAAACTACCAAACGACAATAGTTATGGAATAAATTTAAGCTAGTCTCCACCATCTAAAACAGAGAAAAATAGCTTAGTTAACACTACATTTTTTCACAAGAAAGAGGAAAATTAACATCACCTTCGCACTACGTCTGTCAAAATGATCCAATGCATCATACAGAAGAGCTGCAGGAGAGGTACTTCCGATCCTGAAGATTGTTACGGTGGAATCGGGTACTCTTTGAAGAAATTCCGTACTGGTATTAGATAATATCCTCACCCCATCACACTCGGGTATCAGAACAACCGGTTCATCATAAAGGTAACGAACAGGATCTCCATCTGGACCCATCATCAAAAGCATATCATCCCAATAAAGAAGTACACTATCCATTCCACACCAAGCTAACTGCTCCGGAGGAAGAGCTGACTGCAGCCAGAAAACAAGAGACAGACATGATCAAACATAATAGATGTCCAATTCATTCAAGAAAACTGTATCAGATCAAGCCCACCGCTAATAGATTTTGTCCTCTTTAAACTTCCCCTTCTAGGCTTCCCCTCGAGGTTTTAAAATGCGTCTGATAAGGAGAGTTTTCTACACCCTTAAAAGGAATGCTTCGTTCCCCTCTCCAACCAATGTGGAATCTCACAAAAACAAAGTATGAATAAGAGGCAAGAATAAAGGAACTTCAGAAAAATGCCAAATGAATGGATGCTTGTAGGCTGAATAAACTAATTGTCCTAGTCCACCATGCTTTGAAACATCGAATCATCTTGATGTCAAATAAACGATCTTCTTAAGAAAAAAAAAAAAAAAATTAAACCCGAACATTGAATCATTACATTCAAGTGAACAGTTGTTATTATGCAAGTACGACCAGAAAAAATAGACTAGGATTGGCATCTTATGTAACTTTTATCCATTTCGTAAGAACAACCTCAAATTGCAAAAACACGTAGCTAACCTCACACTCACGATCCAGAATTGTTTTCTGTAAGTCTGAAGTTAAAACCAAAAGCCTCCCGTCGTGGGTAAACGCTGCCAACCACTTTCCATCTAAAGAGACGGCCATCCTCTGCAGCGGCCCATCTAGCACGCCCTCGCCAAGGCGCTGCACTCCATCCTCCTCAACAGCTATCACACACGACTCCCCAACTCCGAGCAACACCTCCACATTCCCAGACATGGTGTATTGAGGCTCGATTACCGCCATACAATGCGGCAAATCCTCAATTCCAGGGTCCGAAAGCTTACACGATTTCGGATTCTTGAAATCCGAGATGCAAAAAATCTGGTTGGCCTCGGTTATGCACACAACTCCATTGCCCCAAAACACACATTCCACTACATTCTGCTCAAAACACTCCTTACCCATCGAAAAATTCGGTTCCAGAAGCTCGGCATGAATATTGTAGCGGTAAACAGTGCCATCCTGCACCACACAGACAAGAGTTTGATCATCGGTCCACGACATGCCAATCAACCGTCCCCCAGGGTTCCGCCAAACGGTCTCTGCCAGCTGAACACCTGCACAGTTGAAGATTCGCAGCTTCCTGAGGGCGGATTCTGCGTAGAGCTGAACGATCTTGGAGTCATCACGAATAATGGCGATGGGACCGCCAAAGGGAGCACAGGCTACCTTATTCCGGCCAAGGTCAATATGCTTCCATCTCATAGGATAAAGCTCCGGCTTGCGGTAGTACCGATTATGAAGGAGCTGCCATTCCGCAGCAACCGATACGTTAGCCATGAAAAAGCAATCACAGCTACAGAATTGTTCAAGATTTCAGTCCTTCGTGAAGCAGATTGAACGAACAAACAGAAGAATTACAGATTGAGATTCGTAAATTGGCTCGAAAACGTTGGAATCGATCATTCAGTCAATTCGAGCAAAGGGGAAAAAAATTAAGAAAGAAATTGGAAGAAAGTGAAGGTCCCATATTTGTCGAATGAAGCTCCCCCGGTTCATATAGACCGCAGGTCGGTTTGAACCGTACGGTATTTTGATGATCCAACTATACAGGCTGAATTGGGCTCAATGAGGCCCAAACTAGGCCCACTTATAGCCTCTTCTGGGCTTAAATAAATGGGCCGTCTTTGGCAGTGGCCCATTGAAAGTAGCCGATTTCAGAAATTGCAACTTTTTATAATTAAAAAATATTTTTCATAATTAAAAAATACCAAAATTTAAATTAATAATTTTAATAACCAACTTAATTAGTATCATAAAGTTATAAATATTTTTTAATTATTTTTTTTCGTTTTATTTATTATAAGTCATTAACTTAATCATAAAAACTTAGGTAAAATATCAACGTGATGATATATTGAATCATTTGCACCAAATTTTCTTCCACTTCATAATGAATAATAACATAATAATAACTTATTATTATTATTATTTTGTTACTTTAAATTAATGTTCAAAAAGCATATGATAAAAAAAATTATTGGAAGAGGAAATTACTTAATTACCCTTAAATGTGGCCCAAATTTAGCATGTAATCCCTTTATTTCTCATTTCACGTTAAAAACATTATATACATGTAAAATTTATGTATTAAAGATTTTATAACGTAACTCTAAATATGGTTGTAACAGTCTAAGGCCAACATTAATATATATTATCCATTTTGGCCCGTTATGTTACAAATATTATAGAGTCAGTCATCGAATGGTGCGAAGTATTGGTTGGAATAGGGTTACACTCTCTCTATAGTAAACACATTTTAAAAAATCGTGAGAGTGACGACGATATATAACAGGTCAAAGCGGACAATATATTCTAGTGGTGAGATGGGAGTATTAAGTTTAATTGATAATTTTGTAGTATTAAGTTTAGAGTACTTTATTTATTTATTTTTGCATATTTTTCTATTAAAAGCTAAAGCAGCTCAAAAGGTAGTCTTTATGGGCAGCTTCATGATAAAATGTTTCTTTTTCCTTCTAAAAATTGATGAAAGGCATTCATAAAGTTTGAAATTATAATAATCTATTTATTAAAAAATCATATCGTAATTCACCGGTAAATATAATAAAAACAAGGTTGTGGGACCCATTTTAAAACTTTAGAAAAACATGAATTAATAATTTAAATATGTGAGGTTGACATAAAGAGAAAAATAAATAAATAAATAAATCAATGATGACGTGTAAAATTATATTTAATAAAGTGTTTTTTTAAAGATAATATTAAATTAGTTTGAATTGATTATTTGTTGTACATTTTTGTTTATAATATATTTATATTTATTTTGTTTTCTCTTAATTTTATAATTATTTATTCTTCGACCACTTCTAAAAATTAACCCAACCCAAAAAATTTCGTCATTACTTAACCAGAGTTGTTGAAAATTTTATAACCCGAACAATTGAGTTAGGTTTAAAAAATGCCCCAATCCAATCCACAAACATCCCTGTTGGATGATAAAAGTCCCACATCGGCTAATTTAAGGAATGATCGTAGGTTTATAATCAAAGAATACTCTCTCCATTGGTATGAGGCGTAAGAGCTTATGCTCAAAGTGGACAATATCATACCATTGTGGAAAGTCGTGTTCATCTAACAATCCTATATGTGGAAATATCGACGTGTCGATAAAACTTAAACCCGTTGCTACATCCACTCTATCCACAAATCTTTATCCCTTAGAACTCAATAATAGTAACCAAATAAACTAATAAAATAGGTCAAAAAGTATATGTGAGCGTTTCAAGTCAGCTTGCACTCAACATGATTAATTTCAACGAACAACTGTTCAACTCTACTGTATTCGACTATCAAAGTAAACTCGTAGAATATTAAATCATAGATAATCTAACAATTATCACCTCTAAACACGTAACGGTTAGATGATGCAAGAACAAAAGATGGTGACTAAAAAATGATGTAATAAGGAGCAAATGGTTGAGTGCCAATATAACACAGCTCCTGTTGAATAATGTTGAGTTCAATGGAAACAAACAAATTTGTTGAATGTGGAGAACAAAAAAGATAATGTTCTGAGCAATATCCACTAACAGCCCACTTTCAGATTGTGGCTAGCATTTTCTTCTCTTATTGAAAGTTGTAACCATTTTTGCTGTGAAATTCCACTACATTCTTTATGTCACTCCCCATAAAATCATATAAAATTTCACACAGTGAACCCCACATGGTTGAAGACTTTGTCCATACTACCTGTTCTTGAGATGTTCATGCTAAAAGAAACCCTACAGGATAGCACCAACTCAAACAGTTCCTACTTTTTCTTTTGCTTTCTAGATCATGTGAGATGGTTTTCTTAAAGTCAAAGAAAATCATCGAGTATCAAACCTCCAACTTTTGATCGACTTGTTGTATGGTGAGAATGTATGTAGAGTGATTATGAGATCCCACATCAGTTGGGGAGGAGAACGAAACATTCTTTATAACGGTGTGGAAACCTCTCCCTAGTAGATGCGTTTTAAAAAACTTGAGGGGAAACACGAAAAAGAAAGCAGAAAGAAGACAATATTTGCTAGCGATGGGCTTAGGCTGTTATAAATGGTATCAGAGCCAGACACCGTGCAATGTGCCAGTGAGGAGGCTGAGCCCAGAAAGGGGGTGGACAAGAGGCGGTGTGCCAACAAGGACACTATATCCCAAAGGGAGTGGATCGGGGGGTCCCACATCAATTGGAGAAGGGAACGAGTGTCAGCGAGGACGCTGGACCCCGAAAAGGGGTGGATTGTGAGATCCCATCGGTTGGAGAGAAGAATGAAACATTCTTTATAAGAGTGTAGAAACCTCTCCCTAGTAGACGCGTTTTAAAAACCTTGAAGGAAAGCCCGAAAGAGATAGTCCAAAGAGGACAATATCTACTAACAGTGAGCTTGGGCCGTTACAAATGGTATCAGAGCCAGACACCGAGCGATATGCCAACGAGGAGGCTGGGCCTCGAAGGGGGGTGGACTGTGAGATCCCACATCAGTTGGGGAGAAAATGAAGCATTCTTTATAAAAGTGTGGAAACCTCTTCCTAGCAGACACATTTTAAAAACCTTGAGCAGAAGCCCGAAAGAAAAAGCACAAAGAGTACAATATCTACTAGCAGTGTGCTTGGGCCGTTACGATAATTTTGCACAGATAGATGATAAGCCGTTACGATAATTTTGCACAGACAGATGATATGTGAGACAGAAATTGTAAAAGTAATCTGTTTTTGTATCTAATGGTCATTAGAGACCGACATATTTTTAGATCAACATCCAACACAAGGCAGATGTATTTCTAGAGAAAAATCAAGTACCTTAGTTGAGCGTCCTCTTTAGGCATTATTGATCACAACCCTTTATTGCTCCCCTCCTCTGACATTGTCCAGCCTTTTCCTTTTACCTCGTTGCTACAAAAGCTTTGAAGACCCCTTGTGAAATCCATAGCAACCAAGTAAGCAGCTTTCAAGAGTGGGTTCTGCATTGTGCTTGGTGCCTGTTTCATCATAAGCAAATAAACAATGCTATTTTTACAGAACAAAAAGTCCTCTTTCTCCATTCTTTTTCTCCTTCTTCTTCTCACATTTCAACCACTCAGTTCATCCCAACAGCTCAAGAAAAATGTGGAATTCAATACAAGCAAGAAAGATCACAGCCAGAAGGTTTCTTATTGTTCTTCCTATTGTTTCATTTTCATATTTGAAATGAATATCATTGCAGAAAAAGAAGGTTTAGAATGTATAGCTGAAAGTGATTATTGGTTAATAATGGCAGCAGATTAGTTCCAGCTTACTATTTGATATCACACTCCATGGATTTCTTCTATGGGCTTCAATGGGGTTCCTTATGCCGGTTGGGATTCTAGTTATCAGAATGTCCAACAGAGAGCAATGTGGAAGAAGGCTGAAGTTTTACTTTTACATTCACACAATTCTACAGGCAAGTTCATCTCTTGTTCATCTCAATCTTCTCTAGCAATAATGAAATTCCGTTCGATAACTATTTTGGTTTTTGAAAGTTATATAACGGCTCAAGCCCACCGCTAGTAGATATTGTCCTCTTTAGGCTTTCCCTTTCGAGCTTTCCCTCAAGGTTTTAAAACACGTCTGCTAGGGAGAGGTTTCCACACCCTTATAAAGAATATTTTGTTTTCTCCCCAACCGATGTGGGATCTCACAATCCACCCCGCTTCAGGGCCCAACGTCCTCGCTGGCACTCGTTCCCTTCTTCAATCGATGTGGGACCCTCCCAATCCACCCCTCTTTCGGGGCCCATTGTCCTTGCTGGCACAGCCTCGTGTCCACCCCCTTAGGGGATCAGTTTCCTTGCTAACACAATGCTTGGTGTCTGGTTCTAATACTATTTGTAATTGCCCAAGTCCACAATTAGTAGATATTGTCCTCTTTGAGCTTTCCCTTTCGGGCTTCCCCTCAAGGTTTTTAAAACGTGCCTGTTAGGGAGAGGTTTCCGCACTCTTATAAATAATGTTTCGTTTCCTTCCCGACCGATGTGGAATCTCACAATCCACCCCCCATTTGGGGCCCGACATTCTCATTGGTACTCGTTTTCTTCTCTAATCGATGTGGGACCCCCAATCCACTCCTAAGGACGTTGGCACACCGCCTCGTGTCCACCCCCCTTTAGGGATTAGCCTCCTCACTGACAAATCCTCCGGTGTCTGGCTCTTATACCATTTATAACTGTCCAAGCCCACCGCTAGCAGATATTGTCCTCTTTGGGCTTTCTCTTTCAAGCTTCCCCTCAAGGTTTCTAAAACGTGTCTGCTAGGGAGGGGTTTCCACACCCTTGTAAAGAATGTTTCGTTTCCTCCCCAACCGACATGGGATCTCACACATTACTTCCACCTAAATGTTTCTTTCTTTATTCAAAAACTAAAAGATTCTGAAAAAACTTGCTTTCGTTTTTTAAATTTGGGTAAGAATTCTATTGTTTCTACGTTAAGGAAAGTGAAAACCATAGTGAATCCTTTGATCATCAAATGGGGCCTAAAATAAACTCTATGGTGTTTGTTTTCTTAAAGAAGAATCCTTTTAAACTAAACAAACAATAACTACATAGAGTTGCACGAAAGCATCATCATTAATGCAATTAGCTTTATCTTTTCACTAAACAAGCAAACAATCCACATTTTTCTTGACTTTATGAGCTTAATGATGGTTCAAGAGAAATCCCAAGGGCCCTGATTCTGAATATCTTATACAGCCCCCAAGTTTCTAAACACAAAAAGTTGATCCAGCAGAATATTATGAATACTTGCATCGAAAGAAAAGACAGGCATCATCACATTCTAACTAATTAGATAGTTAAAATTCCAAATTTATAGTAGCAGTTTGATGGATTTTGATGATCCTTTAATCACAAAGATGGGTTCATTACATTATCTTAACTTGATTATGATGAACAGATACTCTCTGTATTACTAGTCACAGCTGGAGCAGTCATGTCTATCAAGAAATTCAACAATGCTTTCAATAATAACCATCAAAGAATAGGGATTGGCCTATATGGGATGATCTGGTTACAGGCATTGATTGGAATTGTAAGGCCAAAGAGGTAAAGTTTCATATTTTCTTCAAATATGCAGCAATAGTTTATTAGAAAGAGTTATTGTGAGGTTGTTTTCAAAGTAGTATTGAAACAGCCCAAACTCACCGCTAGCAGATATTGTTTGCTATACCTTGTTACATATCGTCGTCAGCCTCACAATTTTAAAACGTGTCTGCTAGGGAGAGGTTTCCACATCCTTATAAAGAATACTTATTTCCTCTCTCCAACTGATGTGGGACCCCGTAATTCATTCCTGTCCGTGGATTTAGATAACAAAACAAAGGAAGTAGTGTTCAGTGGATTTAGATCAGGAAAGAGGAATAGTATGATTTGTTTCAATTTGTATACTCTGAATCCATTCCTTTCTCATATTCTGGCAGGGGCTCTAGAACAAGGAGCCTATGGTTTTTCATACACTGGATGCTTGGCACTGCAGTATCTCTCCTAGGAGTTTTCAATGTATACTCAGGATTATTTGCTTACCACGAGAAAACGTCACGAAGGATACGAATTTGGACCATAATTTTCACTGTTGAAATTTCTTTGATTTCCTTCTTTTACCTATTCCAAGACAAACTGGAGTATATACAAAAGCAAGGAGTTATTTTGGGCAGTGATTTGGTAACACCTACTGATCAAGGGCTCTCACCAAATGACAAGCAAAAGGAACTGCCTACTGATCCATGCTGAAGGAGTAAACAGAGTTGTCAAAAGGTTGTTTTCACTAACATGAGATTGTTGTCACTCTTCTTATCATTTCTCTCTTCTTATTGGGATTTGTAAGTTTCATTTTCTAGATTTTGTTAGAGACGGAGAGTGAATGTTATTGTTCTTCACTCGTCTCTCGTGCTTTCCAAAGCTCGAGGCTCACTTGACTAAAGTGCAATAGCCCTTTAGGGCTTCAGTTTTTTTTAAGAATGTAAATAAATTTTTTATAATGTAAAGGTTAAGAAAATTGAGTGTTTTTTGAGATTTTAGGAATGTTAATGTGTTTAGTTGGGCTTGAGAACTCGGCACGAGCCTCAAAAGAAGAGTCTCACTTCTTTGAAACAAGGTGCATAGGTCGCACCTTGGGCCTATGGGTCACAATCGCACCTTGTCGGGACTCGCACCAATGTCACTAAGCACACACCACAGTGGGTCTCCTTAGAAATCAAGAACGGATCTGTTACAAAAGCAAGGAGTTATTTTGGTCCTTGTGATTTGATAAAACCCCATAAATAGTTTCTAGATAGGGACTGTTTTGTAAAGTTTTATCAAACCACAGGGACTAATTCTGACGTTTTTTATTCTTAAACGGTAAAATCATATATGAAACAGCAGCCGGTCGTAACTTTTCAAGAAATATAGAACTAAAAATTGAACAATAGAAACTATGAACACGGGGTTAAGGATATCAAGATATTACCACTTCTATATATATATATGATGTTTGTATAAACAGCATATCATGGAAAAAGTTGCACATAACCAGTCAGTATAGCAATACCTAATATTACAATAGGTGGCAGAATTACAAATGCTCCAACTGTAGCAAAGAAAACTGAATCATTCCTTTGAGATACTTCATTCAAGTATTCTTGTCTTTTGATGTTCCTCTTCTGTGAAATTGTCAAAAACTTGGCACTAACCTTCTTCAAGTTCTTACCCAACGGAATGCTAAAATCGTCGTCTCTGTCTCTGAACAATTGTGCAAGCTGATCACGGATTGTAGTTCTCTGGTAATTGCCATCACTCTCATAACCTGAGAACATAAAATCTCAGTAAGTTCAAGTGAAATTGTAACAACCCAAGCTCACCGCTAGCAGATATTATCATCTTTGGGCTTTCTCTTTCGGGCTTCCCTCAAGGTTTTTAAAATGCGTTTGCTAGGGAGAAGTCTCCACACCCTTATAAAGAATGTTTTGTTCTCCTCCCCAACCGATGTGGGATCTCTCAGATATGACATTTTTCAATGAAATAAGACTAGTACATTTCAATGAAATAAGCCCACTTACCATCAACTAATTGGCTACCGGAAGAGAGTTGCTCCAAGAGATCAAGCTGTGTGCGTGCAGAAGAAGATGCTCCTTTACATGTGAAAAGAAAAATGGTTAATCTTTAAACCGAGTACGTTAAACTACACTTTTAGTCTAACGCTTTAACTCTAGTTTCAATTTGATTTCTATACTTCTAAAACTTTCATATTTCGTCGTCATTATTTGCTTAAAGGTTATCATATACAGAAGTGTAACAAAAATCCCATATGGCAAGTTGTTCATAGATATTGAAAATGAACTCTATGATAGATTATTTTGGTGTGATGCATAAAATTGACTTGAGACATAAATTTTGGTTGGCTCTTAAGGCATCATTTTGATTGAAAATTATAAAAATGGCTATGACTAATGTTGTTTTGGAGTACCAGAGGATATTGTCCACAAATAGCTCTCTATATTGCGTTTTTGTTATTCATTGGTCACAACAAATGTTTGATAACCTTTACTCAAATAATAAGAACTATAATATGAATGATATTGAAAATTTTGAAACCACAAGAACTGAATTGGAAATGGAATCAGGCCATGTCAAAGCAAAGAAACCACAAATGTATTTAACAAGAAAAAGCAAGATCATCTTTACTTTAATATATTTATAGCGATAGACCACTTGGATTTCACAAAAACAATTTAAAATCTCAAGCGTTGAGTACTAGGAATAGGATTCTTTCATTATAAGCGGCCTTAAACTATAGGATTACACAGACAAGAATCAACCTACTCACAATTTTGAAGGAACAACTAAACAACAAGAAAAGAGAGACGAAGCAGTGAATTGATGCATACCAGAAGAAGACGAAATGAGAAGCTCTTCATCTTGAACTCTACCCTCAGCGCCCTCTGAAACAGCGAATTTTCTCGAAGAAGATGAACAACGAGAATGGAACTTCAAAAGGAGCGATGTATTCTGCTGCAGATTTGAGTAAGAAGAAGAAGAAGGGTACGGATTCGGGCAATGAAACGCAGTAATGAGATTCGAGGCCATGATTTCGTTGTTTTCAAGTGAAAAATCTATGGCTTCTGGTCACCATTACTGGGACTGGAAGCGGAGCTTGAACAATTTCCCCATAAATTAGCGGCTACAATTGATTTATTTATTTATTTATTTTTCCAGTTTTTCAATTTGGTTTTTGGAATATTAATTTCCATCGTGCATTTATAGCCACTTCAATTTTTGTAATTTGATTGAAATTACCTTCGCCACATAAATTGGGAAATAAATATAAGTATGTTCAATTATGCACTCTAAAAATAAATGAAAATTAAGTTTTTTTTCATCGCTAATATTTTTTAATATTAATATTTTCATAAATTAGTATATCAATGAATCAATTGATATTACACTCAATACATATTAACTTCATATAACTTAATAAATATTTTAGTTTTTTTAATATATTTAAAATATTAATTAATTTTGTTATTTAATTTAAAAAATGTTTTATTTTTTAAAAAAAGTTGCATCTTTCTTTAAAGTTTATTCTCAAATTAAAAATTAATTAGCAAATTATTACACGAATGTCTAGAATGACATGATAAAAACCAAAACGATTGCTTAAATTAAGCAAAAAGAATTATGTTGAGTTTTTTATATAATATTTTGACAGACTTTTACTTCAATAATAGTTTTGGAATGTTTTAAAAATATAAAAAATAATATTACTACTTTTGAATAATATTTTTTTGAAAATTTGAGGATATTTTTACTATTAAGCTAAAATTAAATTGAAGAAGAAATTCAAACGACTATAAAATAAATCTAAAATATTCACACAAAAAAAGGGGGGTAATTTTGGTCATTTGACAATTAGGGACGAAGGGACATGTAAATATGACCATTGAAAATTTACAAAAGCTGGGCGTTTCCCTTCCATTTGAGAAAAATAAATATTTTAAGATATCTGCATCAAATCCGATTCTGAGCAAAATCTTGGTGACTTTGTTTCCCATTGTTTTACGCTCTCTCACAGAAACTCAACAGGGAAAAAAGAAAAAGCTCAAGGGAGACAATATCTACTAATGAACAAGCTTAAAAAGAACAATTTCTGCTAGCGATAGATTTGGACTCTTACCGATAAAGAAAAAGTCTAAACAACATATAATATCAGCTGGGAGTGAGTTTGGTTGGTTTGGACCTTCTGAAATTTAATCCTAAAACGAAATGAATCTGATGAGGAATTTGACAAATTCGGCAGGAAGGATGGGAATTACAAAAGAACTGTTGTTGCCTGAACTAGACAGACAAGAGAACAGAAGCAACAAAGAAAATGCTCTGGCTCCCAAATGGTGGATCCCCTTCAAATACAAGCTAGTTCAAACCTTGATTAATAAAAGAGCCAATGGGTCCATATTTTGGTGCAATACTAGAATGGGATAGGTCTGCAGCCATGGCTGACTTAGTACTCATCAGACCCAGTGGTGCACCAAGGGCTGTTTAAGCACTAAGAGGGACATTACTCAAAAGCCCGACATTCTGGCGGGACATCGAAGACGACATTCGGTTTCTTGCTTGGGAAAGTTTGAAGGGTTCTGTCAGGTTTAATGTAGCTTTGGAGGCATTGAAATCTTGTGCTGAGAGTTAGGGAAGCAACAATGTTTGTATTCCTGGTCATTCCTTAGGTGCTGGGTTTGCTCTACAGATGGGGAAGGCCTTAGCTAAAGAAGGAATCTATGTTGAAACTCACTTGTTTAATCCTCCTCCTGTTTCAGTAGCTATGAGCTTGAAGAACATAGGGGAAAAGGCAGAGTTTGCTTGGAAGAGAATCAAATCAATGCTTCATTCAGGCAGGGAAACAACAGAGAACAGCAATAGTTTAGGAGAAAAAACATCAACAGCAGCTGGTTCAAGGAGTTGGGTATCGAATCTAAACATGTTGAAGAATCCAGGGAAGTGGGTCGCACATCTATATGTAAATAACATGCTGTTCATATACTGAATCTGATCAAGTAGAGAAAAGCAATGAAGGGAAAGAAAATGTTACCCCCACAAATGGGAATGGGAAAGCGGCGGCAGCTGCAGCAAAGTTGTTTGTGATGTCAATGGGAAAACATAAGTTTCTTGAAGCTCATGGATTGGAACAATGGTGGTCTGATGATTTGCAGCATCAGCTAGCTCTCCATGACAGCAAGCAGCTTAAATCCTTGTACACCCTTGCATCAGCACAACAACCAACACCGGGGCGTCCCAGCCGGTGAAGATCAATTGCTGGAAATTTGTGCAAATAACTCATTTCAACTTCAGGATATGTCGGTATAGTTCTTTTCAACTCTGTTTGGTTGAGCAAATCAACCTACAGTGAAACGATTAATTTGACACCAAGTGAAAAAACAGATGCAGATACATCACCATCAAACCAACTTCTGGATACTTTTCCAGAATCGCAAGGTTGAACCAATTGGTTCAGAGCGTTCTTCTTCCTATTGCACTTCTGTAAATCTATTTACATGAATGAAAATGAAAATGAAAATGGAAACTACCTATTCTACGACGAAGGTGCAGCATTGAACATTCATATCGTGATCGTCTTTTATATGAATAAACAGCTAATGTAAATGAATAAACAGCTAGGTTGAACACCTGCAGTTTGTGTGAGTGAATGAACGAACGAACGAACGGCAGGAGATTAGCAGCTGCCTTACCTCGATCCCCTTGTTTTCTTTCGTTCTCTTCCAAAGATCTATGAAACAAAAATTATTTAGCAAGTAGTAGTAAAGAGAAGAATGGAAAATATCACAATCTTTAAAGTTCTGCAACCCAAACAAGAAAAAAGGCAATCTGAATTTTAAAGCTTAAGAATGGCTACAAGGATCACCTTGCTTGGAATGTCATAAGGATCCCACACTTCAAATGGAAAACTATCATAGAAGCTAAAAACAAAAGAGAACGTATTGTGAAGAGCTCGAGTCACAACACGTCGCTAAAAAGCAGAACAGTATCAGGAACAGAAAAAAAGGGAACATTCAGAAAAAAAGGGAACATTTCTTCGGGAACCTCAAAGTTCGTATATTTCTGCTCTTTATCGTATTTCCCAAATTTTATAGATCATATTGACCAAAGCAGCTGGCTACACTAGTGCAGGAACATGAAGGTGTGATTGACTCACATGAGAAAATTCTCTACTAGAATTCAAAGGAAATAGTTGTTCCCGCTCCATTACCATTACTGGTTCACGAACTTAACTGATCGATTTCTTCGAGAACTATCCTCCAATAAGTAAGAAGATGAAGCTGGGTTACCCGGAAAATAACTTGTATGTACAGTCTATGCTGGAGATGCAAATAGGCACGATCTGTTGACGTTGGGCATCAAAACAACAATCCGAATGAAGGTATTATGAGCTGATCAACGGCCAAGAATGGAACTGGTTTTGAAGTTGCAAGCTACAAGGCCTTGAGAATCTATTGATGTACAGAATATGAACTGATTCCTACAGAGACATGAATAAAAAACAATTGGCCATTGACATCTAAAAGGAATAAAGCTAAAACAAACATTTAAGTAAGGAAGAAATGCAGATAGAGCAAACAAACATGGAAGCTAAGCAAGTGAAAGCAGAAAGAACAAGATGAGGTAGAAAAATTGGAGTAAAAGAACAGAGAGCTTGTGTCTTCGGTGCACGAAGACAGTGCCAAATCTACATCAAGTAGTATGATTTAATGAAAATGGTATACGTGACAGCCTAGCCAGTGCTAAACTTTCAAACCCCCTACGGCACCAATATGTATCCTCGAGGTAAAACTCACGTGCACATTAAAAATTTGAATAAGTTATACTAAAATCAGTCTACGCTAGAGCGAAAACCCATGATACCAAGAGATATACGTGCTGGACTGGTGGTAAAATAGTTATAAAGAAGAGCTACTAAAGAGTGTGAAACACAAGCAGCATGGAGCTCAAAGGATCCAACACAATTATCTTCAAGCTTCAAGGAAATATATACTATAGGCTTCAATTCACTTGTGGACCAAGGTAATCTTCTGTCAATGATTCCCCTGCCATCAAACATGGACACAACTTCCAATTGTATATCGAGTTTCCAATACTCACGAATGCCTCCCCAAGGCACACACACAGCAAATGCAACATTGTTATATAGCTTTAATATCTCTTCCATTAACCAGTTAATCTTCCTGATTCCTGAAAGGTTCATAAAATTGTCTAGGAGATTTTTTGGTTACAAACGCTTGGCAAACGAAGGGGAGGAAGGAAAAATTAAAAAAAAAGTGAGCAAATAAAAGAAAAAAATCAGGGACAAGGAAAAATTACAATGAATAATGGGAAATATTGTACATGCCTACAAATTTGTACTCTGTCCTTACCCACCTTCACTCGATAGGAAGATAATGATACACAAGTACGATTTCACTTCCCTCTTCTGAAGGCAATAATACTATAACAAGTATCTATACATCATGATCATGATCAAGGATTTTCTGAAATGGACCAAATACAGTAAGCATCATTCATATTTTACGCAATTTGCAAAGCGGGAATGTGTTGGGAGCTAAAAACAAGAACCATTCTGTAACATGCAAATGCGAATATGACATAGATCCACTTACAGTTGGTTGACTGTTGACCCACTTGTCCAGGTTCAGTAAGACTTAATTCAATGTCATGACTAGCTGACCAACCAGGCTCGTAAGCTTCAAGAAAACCAATTTTTGCCTTATTAGGTAGATCATGAGGATGAACAAACGGCACTCCAGGAGGCCATCCAATCTCCATCCTTGTGCTGGCACAAGGGCTATCTAACCTGTGAATGTGACTCTCACAATCCTTCAGATTACAGAACCTTAATTTGATACCCTTCTTATCTGCGATGTCCTGTACTCTCTCCTTCAGAACTCTCTGTGCCTCAAGCCGTAATCTCTTAGAAGGGGGTAGTGGTTTGGTACTTGAATTATTCTTTCTCCTCCTCAATTTTATGGATCCTGTACCAGCATTTCATCGATCCAACAGCCTGTTAATTAAAAGCTTCTCACTAAGGGGTCTACTTACACTAGGAGGTTACTAAGAAGCTACACTACCCAACAAGTGGATAAAGATGGAACGAACAGAAAGCATTCAAACTATCAAGCAATAATAAACATCAAAAGAATGCAAAATATGCGGCTTCCAATCCATATTTCACCCAAGAGTATACATTAAAACATTGAATCATTTTCTCACAACGCTCTTTCACTATATAAAGAAATTCTCCAAATATATAGCAAAATGGCAATCTAAGAAGATGGCTCCTTATTATATCTAGGAAAGACATCGAAGGGAAAGGAAGGGTAAATTAAAAATTCATTGACCAAATACACAAGTACTAAACGTGTAAAACAAGATTAATATTGAATTTATGACTCTTTTTCAATAAGAAATGATTCCACTGATGAAATTAAGTTACAAAAAGGGGAGAGCCAAACCCCATACCAAGGGAGGTTACAGAAAGAAACCTCAATAAATGACATTCATCGGCAACAAAAGCAAAAATTATAAAAAGAAGATTTGGCCTACCCTCTTGGGATGTCGACAAACTGAAATTCTGGAAATTTGGGCGGTTAAAGAGTTGGTCGGTAGAGGGTGATCTCTGCATAAAGTCGTCAACTGGTACTGGAAGTTGGAATTGAACATCTACCCCATGGCCAGCTGCTCTCATTTCTGAACAATTAAGGCTAGTCATGGATTTAGGCATGAGTTTGAATGACAAGGAACATCGTCCATACATACTACCTTGAATATTATTCACTTCCGTTCTGAGCAGAGCAGGATTCACATACCCCGCAGTTGCTTGATAGAGTGCAAGTCCGGGATAAACTACAGCATCTTGAGGACCAAGATCTCCATCCACAAGAATCCATCTACCATGGAAATCTTTTATCAGTAAACCTGCCTTGTCCGACTTGACCAGAGTAATAAGACTTTTATCAATCTGATGTTCATGGTCAGATGTATACATTGCCAACTGGCTATCCTCTTGAGCAAATTTATGGTGATGCTCTCCATGAAATGAGGGCCTCCCATAACAGCACACAGACAACACGGAAGATGATATCTCCCTACTTCTTAGGGGAACATTATCGAGTATTTCTGTGAAAGGAGAGCTGCGCAAGTTTAGAGAGAAGCTAATCGCATCCAAAATAATTCGAGATGCCTTTCCAAAAACTGCATATATATCTGGCAAACCTGCTGGTGGTATCTCCATTTCATTGCCAGGCTCAACTTGAGTCAATCCAGGCCTATAATCATACGTTTCTTGCCACCCCTGAGCATCCGTATAGTAACCAGAAGTTCTGCACCACTCCAGCGAATCATTGTTTTGCATCAACTCAGCAGATGGACATGCAGCTCTCTGATGGAAGTAAAGGCGAGCAGAATCTAAACCAGACCTTAAAAGAGCCCCATCATATACAGGGAATTGTATGATGGCAGCAGAGTATTGAGCTAGTGAATGTGACAAAGTTGTGACCGATGATTTGAAAGACTCAGAAGGAACGCCTTCAGATGGTGCTAAATCGGTAAGCTTCACACGACCCAATGATGGCAGGCCATTGCCTTCCATGAAATGGAATGCTTTCAACGGCCAAAAACTCAATTCAAGCAACTCTGCCCGTAATATACAAGAAAAGGCCAAAAGTCCAATTAGTGACAGCTACAAAAAAAAAAAAAAAAAAAAAAAATTT
>NW_019268524.1:3879305-3884545 GCF_002738365.1 Cucurbita moschata
AAAAAAAAAAAAAAAAAAAAAACAAATTTATGGATGTATTACAATCACAAAGGGGTTCAATATACCTCTTAAGACTTGGAATTCGTAAGTCAACTAATTACATCAAAAAAGAATCAATGTTCTTAACAAACATAGTTTTTCATCTACCATTTACAACTAAAACTTCTGCAGAATTATCATGAGGCAAAGAACACTATAAGGTCGGGTTTGGATCAAATTCAAAGCCCTAAATCCACAGCTAAATACTGACACCAAAAACTGAGTATCTTGAAAACGGACCTGAATATGACAAGCGTTCCTTCCTTAATCGCTGGAACAGGTCCTTTGCCTTGGGTTATTGACAGCAACTGCTCGAGCGAAGATCAAAATCAGGCTGGAAAAGATGAAAATGAAAGATTATAGAATGAACAGAAGGAAATTACGCCGAGAGAGAGGATCAAAATTCGAGTTCGAGGAGAACAGCGACCTGAGAGTCAATTCGTCTAAGAAGTTTGCGCCGTTTTCTCCCCCTCCATTTGGTACGTTGATGTCCGAAATGGTGTTTTCTGATAATCATGGCCAAATATTCGCCGATATATAGAACTAATTTTGTATCTATTTATTTTCCCTTTAAGAAAAAAAAAAAGTGTAAAAAGTCACAAATTTTAGATGATGATTGAAATTTAATTTTTTTTTCATAATAAGTTTTTTCCTTTTAAAATATTATTCATTTATTCTTTTAGAGATTTCTTATGTCTCAATTAATTAAATAATTTAAATCTAACACTGTAATTGATAAAATAATAATAATAATAATAATAATAAATAATAATAATAATTCCCAATTTGGTCAAGTTTATTCCAAAATTATCCATGAAGGTATCGATATAAGAGATTAATGCATTAATTATTGAGTTATATTCGAGTTGATGTTTCTTCGAGTATAAATGTTAAACTTCTATTAATTTGTTAAAATAACGTTTAAATATATTTGTCACAAACATGCATTTGAACCTAATAGGTTGGCAAAAGTAAACAATAAAAATAAAAATAGACTACAAGACATGCCTAATAAATCATTAATCATATGATATAATAAAATAATTGAGACAAAATTTATGAAAATTGTTGATAAATGAGTTAATAATTATTCATATTTAACATAAATATCTTAGAAGGCATTTTGAACCATTGGTTGAACTAAAATCTAATTTCTAAATTTGCTACCAACACACAAACACGAACATAACTTTTAGTATTTATATTATTTATATTGTCTACCGACCACGTCTTAAACAAGTCGAACATGGCTCAACTGATACAAAACATATAGTCACAACCAAACATCAAATCAAAGGTTCGAATCTTCCACACAAAAACGCCATAAAATATAAGGCCATTTTTCTAAAACCTTGAAACGGGAAACTCGACGTCTGGGCTTTCTATTGTAGAAGTGTAATATTACTACAGGCTGCAGCTGCTGGAACAAAGCATATGTAAACGATTCATAACAACAGGAAACTAAACCTAAATGGCATTTAATCCAAATATTTTTGCTACAAGAAGGGTTTTCACTAGATGAACAAGAGAGAATTAGAGAGAGACCGAACGATACGTAGACGTTCTTATGGCTTGCGAGGTGGAGAACTACTGCTACTGCTCCTGCTGCTGCTTCTACCTCTCAATGGCCTACTACACAGCAAAAACAATCGCATTATAATAACGACGACAAGAATACAAGATTAAAAGCTGGTTCTGATGACTTTTAGAACAGTAAAAAGTGCTTTTAGCGAACTAAAAATCCTTTATTTGATAATTTTGCAGTGTTTGGCTACATAACCAAGATCACAGAACTCTAAAGGCACTTGAAAAGCATATTAAAGTGCTTGCTTTTAGAAGCACTTAATTAGTGCTAAGAAGTTGGTACTTTTTGTTTTTCAAATGTCATCCTAAACTCACTATAAAATGGGCACCGTACCCTGGTCATCTTGTTTATCTAGAAGCTCAGTGGTTAGCGAGTTTCGAAAAATATTCATAGTTAGTAAAAGAAGAAACAGCAAAAAGTCCAAGAACCAAGCCCTAATATTCTCAACATCCAGAGGAATATCGACATGTCGACCAATAATCTATTTAGTTCACACGTTTACCTTCTTGGACTGCGAGATACTCTCCTGGCTACCTGTAACATTAAGAAGGAATAGTGTAACTGACTTTGGATGCAAGGAAAAGTAAGCAACAAGCCCAGAGAAGAGAATAAAAGGCAAGATTAACCACTACAAACCTTCCGTGGACTTGGCGATGCAGAGTAAGATGATGATCTCCCACGTCTACCAGCAGCTCCCGGCCGACCTCTGTACCATAAGAAAACTAAGTATAAATATATGCTTACAGTGGACAAAAAAAACTAGTTAAGGGTAGTAGCTCTGTGGAATATTATATAGTTAGGGAAAAGTAAACGATCATAGAAAGGGTAAAGTAGCAGATGATATGATACTAGACTAGCCACCTAACCTTATAATACAAATGGTATGCAACTAATTTGGAGATATTTCTGATAATTATTTACACAATGTCTTGGGTAGTAAATAGGAAGCTGAGATCGTTAAAGCTTAGTTTCTAAGCATCATTATAATTTATACATAAGTAATGGTATGCTTGAGTTGTTAAATTCAGTACTTGTAACTAGCCTTAAAAAATCTAAATCCCACGATCGCAACACCAAACAGCAAATTATTTAGGTCTAGGCCTAGCTGTTCGACAATTGAAAAAAAGATGATGCATCTGCACATGTATGCTTCTTTTGAAAGACAATTGGCTTGCTTTAGCCAAGAGCATCTGAGACGTTATGCCCTTTACAAATACTAAAGCATGCACTGTGAATGCTCGACTTTAGATTAGCTATCCTACAATAGCTGGCTTCCATTGTCTAGATCGGAAGGATCCCTTGGGGCCCAAACGCAATACTCTAAAACATGGAATAATCGGGCATTTGACTTCCAATCTTTATTCAAACATCTTATGAGGCCTAGTTTCTGCGCCAATATAATTCTTTGGTTCGGTACTAGCAAGGCTCTATGATGGACAAATAGAACTAGAACATTCAAATGAATTAATGCAATATGTCACCGCACAATTGTTTCCTAGCTCAGTTGAGACAGCTCAGAAAGTTTATTGTGATTATCTTCCTTTCTTGATCAAGGACAATGGTAGTAACTTCTGTGATCTACTTAGTATTTTGATTTATGGCCCCCCAAACACAGGGTAGACACAATCAAACAATAAGAAATAATTTTTCTTCAAAAGGCAATTATGAATAAAAAAACTCGTTAGGCATCCAGATACCTCCGTGGTGAAAATGACCGGGAACGTGATCGACCTGGTCTTCTAATGGGTGAACGGCTCCGTCTACGAACTACTGGAGACCTTCTGGGAGGACTTCGAGCCCGTCGAGGAGGTGTACTGAAAAAGAAACACAATTTAATTATGTAACACTCATTTACCGAAGTATAAATGCAACTGAAACCACCTAATCAGACTACAACATATTCAAGTATAAACCATGCTCAACCAGTGACCAAGAAATTAAAAGCTCAGTCATGCTTAAATATGTTAATTTCTCAAACATTAGAAGTAATCATGCCCTCATTCACCGTTCTTCTAATACCTAAGATTCAACTGTAGGAACACTCTGAGCCATAATGGAAACAAGTAAATTTTTAAATAGTTACATCAAAAGTTACACTCTACTAGCTATTACTTCATTCTAAGTCAACCATAGCATTACTTTGAATTTGCTTGGATCACCCAAAAACCACGGTTTACCTGTATCTGGGCATAACAAAATCATCAATGGCCAACAAGAACCGCACAACTAAATTAAACTTGATGCAACTTTTAGTATTCTTCAAAATAACTACAGTGACTAAAAATCTTCAAAGAATAAAAACCCATACTCTAAAAACAATAATTCAAGATTAAAAAAATAATGTTTACATATGCTTTTTCTGCATAATTTAATACTCTCTAAACAAATGCTCCAACTCGAAAATAATAAGATACAATTTAACAAGTGCAGCAAGACATTAATAGTCAACGTTGTCACTATATGATATATTTGTGAAGTTAGCAACAATATACATATCCATGTATCATTCAAATTGCAAGAGAACAAATTTACGATCTTCTAAAACAGTCAATGCATAATACCGGCGCCTAGGAGGAGGTGGTGAACGTCTCCGAACAGGGCTGCCACGAATTCTTCTTGGAGAGGGCCTAATCACCGAAGTTAAACAATGTTGATGCTCTCACCATTAAAAGAAAGAGATAAATTTGGTGTGTGTGTGTGTGGGTGGGTGGGTGGGGAGGGGGATGATACTCAACCTTGGGGGAGATCTATGTCGCCTTCCCAAAGGTGATGGGGAACGGCCACCTCTCATTGGTGATGCAGGCCTCCTTCTAGGAGGAGAGTCAACACGGCGACGGGGAGGAGACTCCGGACGGCGGCGTGGAGAATCAGGTTGTCTTCTGGGAGACCCACCTCGTCGAGCAACAGGCGAGCGTCTTCTAGGTGAGGGAGGCTTTCGACGAGGTGAAGCTGATGTAACAAACCAGAAACAAATCACTAAAACAATATACTCCCATGAAAAATAAGATAAAGTAGAATAATAGGGGGGGAAACGTTAGACATTGAAAAAATATATAATTAATGAGTTATACGTTCTCTCTGTCTTTTCAAATCGTCCTTCTCAGCATCAGCACCAACATTTTCAGGCTTAGGACCATCTCTCTTAGAAGCAGCTGCTGCAGTCCTTGGAGGTGATGCCATTTTCTGTCTTTGAGGCAATGTAAATCTTGCTCGAATAACATTTCCATCAATTTGGGCCTACAGTTAGCCAATCATCACAATCATTTCCCAGTGATGGCATTATCAATAGATGCACTTCAAGTACTTGAACATTTAAGCAAAACATACACCATCCATATACACTTGGGCTTTTTCAGCATCAGATCTCGTTTTGAATTCAACATATCCATATCCTTTAGGAAGGTTGACCTGTATGCATTTAAACAGATGTATCAATATATTATTCAAGAAAAACTTGTTAAATACAACATGGTACAAACTCACTGTGCGATCCATTGCCAGCTCAACATTGACTACTTCACCAAAATTACCTAGAAGGTATCGGAAAAAAGAAATTCATCAGAGCTACAAAAGTAGTTAAAATAATTATTAAAAAAAAAAAAAAAAAAAAAAAAAA